>NC_057731.1:27077394-27116908 GCF_004010195.1 Chiloscyllium plagiosum | reverse complement strand
CTCACCTTGACCTCCTTCCACCTATCGCATTTCCAATGCCCCTCCCCCAAGTCCCTCCTCCCTACCTTTTATCTTAGCCTGCTGGGCACACTTTCCTCATTCCTGAAGAAGGGCTTATGCCCGAAATGTCGATTCTCCTGCTCCTTGGATGCTGCCTGACCTGCTGCGCTTTTCCAGCAACACATTTTCAGCTCATTTTTCTGATAGTCATAATAAGTATTACTAACATAATTTAATATTCATATTGAATATATCTCACAGACAAACAAAATTATCTATTCCAAAATAAAGACATCACTATTAGCGGAGGTGAGTTCACAGTGATAATCACATTAAGCTAGTAATTCAAAGGCCCACATTCATGCTCTGGGGACATGGAGTCAAATTTCACAACTCCACCAGTAGTTGGTGGGATTTAAATTCAATTAATAAATCTGGATTTAAAATATTATTTCTGCAACGGTGACTATGAAACCATTGCCACTTGTTAAAAAACAAACAAAAAAAACAATTTCA
Source organism: Chiloscyllium plagiosum (assembly GCF_004010195.1). NCBI lineage: Eukaryota > Metazoa > Chordata > Chondrichthyes > Orectolobiformes > Hemiscylliidae > Chiloscyllium > Chiloscyllium plagiosum. The sequence continues at coordinate 27,116,392 of NC_057731.1, read as the reverse complement.
CTAATCTTCTTTTGGGAAGGAAATCTGGTGTCCTTATTCAGTCTGTTTTAAATGTGACTCCAGATAACTGCAAAGTAGTTGATTCTCAATTGCCCTCTGAATTGGCTTAGCTCACTGCTAATTCAAGGACAAATAGGAATGGATAACAAACACTCACCTTACCTCCAGTTTTATTCTGGTATAGATTCCAGATCAGACAGGCCTGTATCTTTAAGAAAGTCACATGGCATCACAATATAAAACATTCTGGTGTTTTATGCCATCTTGCCAGCAGCCATTTTTTTTCTATCTGAAGGAATCAGTCGGTTATGTGTGTGTATTATGTACAGTAATATCAGTAAGCACCCAACCCAGATCATGTGTGTAAATCTGTGTTATTGTAGCTTTGTAAGTAGTTACTGTTACAAGTAAACTTCAAATATCTATTGCAAGAGGAACCGACTGAATGTGGTCTGGGATATGCAGATCAATATTCATTAAACCAACCCTCCATCATTGACTAGACACTGAACTAGACTTGCCATATAAGTTCTGTGACAAGAGCAGATCAGAGACTATGAGTCCTGCAATGAATAATTTACTTCCTGACTCACTAAAATCTACTTACGATCCACAAGGCATGAGTTAGGAGTGTGATGAAATACTTTCTTGCAGCTCCAATGACACTCAAGAAACTTGATACCATCCAAGGTAATGTAACCCTCTTGATTAACATCACATCCACAGACATTCACATCCTCCATCACTGATGCTCAGTAGCAGCAGTGTTTACCATCTACAAGATCCATTGCAGAATTTCACCAAAGATCCTTAGAGTTACATCGTAAACCCATGAACGCTACCATCTATAACAACAAAGAGCAGCAAGTACATGGGAACACTACACACCTGGAAGTTCCACTCCAAACCACTCACCATCCAAATTTGGAAATCTATCACTGATCCTTTATTGTTGCTAGGTGAAAATCCTGGAATTCCCTTCCTACTGCCATTGTGGTTCTACCTACAACAAATGGACTGCAGCAGTTTAACTTGGAAGCTCACCACCACCTTCTCAAGGGCAACTATGGATAAGTCATAAATGTTGGCCCAACCAGTAATTCCCACTTCCCAGTAATGGATTTAAAAATGGCAGCATGATAGGCAGTATGTGGACAGTAGAAGGTTTCAGAAAGTGTAGACTAAAAACTGGTCATGACAGCTAGTTAGCTGCAGCAACTATACATACATGACAAATGTTACATATCCATCTGCAAAGACAGAAGGCATACTGCAGAGTGAAGTTATACCATCAAGTTATGATAACTACATTATGTCGAGATTGTTCATGTTGCACAAGATGTTATCTGAACATACAAAAACAATTACACATATCGATCCTTATACTTGTGATTCATTCTCTGATGGGAGAAGTTGGGATGTTGAATGATGACACAGATTCCAGACCAGACAGGCCTGTATACTTAAGGCAGTTACATCACACCATGATATGTAATGATCCACTATAAAGGTATCTTACTTGCCTGTCGTCAGTCTGCCTGTGTAAAGGAGTCAGTATAATCAGTTGGTTATGTGTAGACTAATATAGAACAACATTAGTAAGTACTGACTATGCATGCATGGCTGTGATATCCTAACATTCTAAATAGGTATACCATCATACCAATATGAGTTAAGAACCCGACTGTTTGCGATAAAAATTATGTAGACTAATATATAGTAACCATAAAACTTCATCACTAGTGACACCCACTTCCCAAAAGAAGTGGTGAGAAGAAGATGTAAGAATAAATTTTTAACATTACAGAAAGAGGAAACACAACATTGGTAGGACTTTTCAACAACTGATTATCCATATAGCTGTAAACTGGTTTATCTGTCTCTTTGCTCTAGTTGAGAAGATGATATTAAATACTAGAATACCATGGAGAAGCTGTAGGTGATTGGTTTATTACTTAACACTAATCAATTGACAAAACCGATTGACTTCTATATCAAATTTAAGGGGATAGGATGATCCCTGTAAGTCATGTACTGAATCTAAAATGCACTTACCAATATCAATAATTACATACATGCTGAAAGAATGGAACAGTTATCATAGTATTGAAACATATAGATTATGATACCCAATGGAATTGTTGTAGTAACAAAAGAAATCTAGATAGCAATACCAAACTAGAGTTGACAGAATAAATTTCAGAATATTCATGGTCATTAAGTGTTAAATTATTAACACAATTCACTGCCTAAGTTAGGAACCTGATCGATTTATTTTGGAGTTGTTACTTTGCAATAATATGCGGTATGAATGGGGCTCTGAAATGTATGTTACTGTAGCCCAGTGCACATTTTCTATAAATATTATGATAATTATTAACTTCAGTTAAGTTGCAGCAGTGAACCAGATTCATAAAATGGAAAGTAAGCAAAATAGTACCATGAAATTCAATTAAGACTATGTGCTTATCCATTCGTACTGCACCTGAACAAACAATTCCAGAAATTATAGATGAAAGCTTTTAATATCTTAGAAGAAAGAAAAAAATAGTCTCAGCCATCATTTTTCTTTCATTCTTGCATTGCATTATATTTAGCATTGGTTCTTTGTCAAATGTTTATCATCCTCTCGAGTTATAGATATGGCACTGCTCACATTCACGTCAGAGGCAGGTAGTCGCTCCAAATGTAAAGCCCGTTTCTTCAATAACTTTTGTCTTCCTTACAACTTGCACTGTCATGCAGCACATATGCAGTGTTTACAATTATATCTGGTGACAACATTATGACACAATGTACTAACTCCATAATTTGCAGGAACCTTTATCACCTGGAGAGATGGATTTTACATTGCTACCTGTGTACCTGGTAGGCAGAGAGGATGGACAAGAAAGCCTAGAAGAGGTTGTGTTATGAAGGAGAGAAATAGTGGGATAACTTTCCCTCACCCCTCAGTTGTTCACAAGGTTTCTTTATTCTTTAATAGGAGGTGGATGACACTGGCAAGCACAGCATTTTTCTTCATCCCAAATTGTGTTTGAACTGATTGATTTGAAATGCTATTTCAGAGGGCAGTTAAGGATTATGGAACAGACTTCCTTCTCTAAAGGAGAGTGGTAAACCAGATCGACATTTACAACCATTATTCATGGTCACTTTCAATTCCAGATGTATTAATTCAATTTAAATTCCACTAGCTGCTGTGATGAGATTGCAATCTATGTCTCCTGCAGCATTAGCATGAGCTTCTGGATCATTATGTCACCATCTTCACCAATATGCCTAAGGCAGACAGTTAAGAGTGAGAGAGTCTCCTGATTAGCCATGTTTGATGTGGAGATGCATGTCAGTTTACAGACTGCAGACTAGTAACCTGTCCTGCGAAAACAAAAAACAGCTATCGATACAGATGTAAGCATTACGTTGGCAACCTCATATGCCACAAGGCATGGAAAAGGAACAAAAGAAGCATTATTTTGTAGGGATGGACAGAGCTTACAAACAATCAACATCTTCAGAGAAGGAGGAGAAAATATATATTTTAGGAGTGATTTAAACCATTTGAGTGTTATGACTTCAGTAGATAGACACAAGCAGGTTTTCTGATAAGTGTAAATCAGAAGAAAAAACAGTTTACTCACTCAGAGTAATAAAACAGAACAAAATACTCACTTAATCAAACACACAGACAAATACTTATAAGAATGGAATAATGAGAAACAAATCACATGTTTAGAACATAGAACATTACGGCACAGTACAGGCCCTTCTGCCCACAATGTTGTGCTGAGCATTGATCAACCTAACCTACACACACCGCAATTTATTGCCGTCCATGTGCTTGTTCAGCAGTCGCTTAAATGTCCCTAATATCTCTGACTCTACTGCAAGTGCTTGTAGTGCATTCCACACATCCACCACTCTCTGTATAAAGAACCAACCTCTGACATCTCCCTAATATCTTCCTCCAATCACCTTAAAATTATGACCCTTCATGACAGTCATTTCTGCCCTAGGGAAAGGTCTCTGGCTATCCACTCTATCTATGTCTCTCATTACCTTGTAAATGTCTATCAAGTCATCTCTCTTCCTTCTTCTCTCCAGTGTGAAAAATTAATCCTTTAACATGAGATCATTGCAGGTATGGATGAGATCATATCTCACAGTTCTTTGAATGTGAATTGACATGTGAAAGCCTCTGGGTTTTCAGACAAATTGTGGTCAACAACTTGTTAAAAAGAGATTTTTTTTGCAGGTAGGAACAAATTGCCTTAGTCGAATGTTTGTTGACCACATTCTGTCTTCTTGCTGGAGGATGATCACTGTTATGTCATGTTAGTTTCCAAACTGATTTGACATTGGCTGGCTTATTATGCAAGGATCTTCCTTATTCATGAGAGAGTGACACAAGATTATTTTAAAGCCAAATCCCAAGGAATCAAGAAATGATAGCTGATAGTCCTTTAGCAACTAGTGCTTGCTGAAAACAAGACATTTCTTCAAGACTTTTGCTTTGCATTTATCAGGACATTTTGCAAGAAATATCAAAGGAAATGAACATTTACACTTAATGAGAGGAGACTGCTGATTGGTTGGAAAGCAGACTTTGATAAGTTGAGGTGGTGTGACAGAGAATGTTTCACCCTACTACAATGCATTCACTATGTAAATGGTGTTTGCCACTATCAGGATAATGTCATCAAGCTAAATTACATTCTGCTGATCACACAAATTTTAGTATGAACATCATATCTGATATGAAACATCAACTTCGCCACCTCCTGATGCTGCCTGGCTTGCTGTGTTCCTCCAGCTTCCTGCCTGTCCACTCTAGATTGTATCAAAAAGCATATCCCTTCAGCTGTTCACACAGGCCAGGCACTGACCTTACCCAACCAACCTGCCCTTGCAAACAAAACTAATTCAGGTTGTCAGGTGGGCTCATGGCACATCTGCAAGTTATATACATTAATGCACACGGCCTATCCTTTACTGATAGATGAAATATATATACACACATCGCACCAGTTACAACTCAACAAAGTAGGTCACAGTCATTCTTTGGTTAATTTCTCAGGAAATGCTTTTGCCGATTCGGGAATATCTATCTAGTTTAAGATTTAAACAAAACTTGGCTGTTAGTAGTCAGTCATCATTTCACTAGTGCATGCTGCATGGCAATGCCTTTATGAATCAGAGTCTGCTTGCTGACCAAATCAGCACTCTGCTCTCACAAATTATAAATATTGTTTACCCTTTATATTAGATAAAATTGTTTAGATTTCTCTGAGATTCCTCCTCATGCTTCTAAACTGTAGTGAATATAATCTTTACTAACTCAATCACTCCTCATATGAAAGTCCAGTCATCCCAAGAATCCATTTTGGAAATCTTCACTGCACTCCCTCGATAGCAAGAACAGCATTCCTCAGATAAGGAGACTAAAACTACATTCAATATTCTAGATGTGGCCTCACCAATGCCCTGTATAATTGCAGCAAGATATCCTTGTATCTGAATCCTCGATGAAGGTCAACATATAGTTTGCATTCTTTACTACATACTGCGCCTGCATGCTTACAAGATGACTTTCAGAGACTGGTGCAGGAGAACACCTAGGTGTCATTGAATATTTCCCTCTCTCAATTTACAGCCATTGAAATAATAATTTGTCTTTTCATTTTGGCTACTAAAGCAGATAACCACATATTTATCCACATTGTAATGTATCTTTCATGCAGTTGCCCACTTATTCAGCCTGCCAAATCACCCTACAGCATCCTCCTCATAGCTCACACTTCCAATCTTGTCTCATCTGCAAATTTTGAGATATTACATTAAGTTCCCTTATCTGAATCATTAACATATATTCTGAATAGCTGGGGTCCTAATATTCTGCAGTACCCCACTGGTCACTGTTTGCTATTCAGAAATTGACCTGTTCTAAAACTATTCCTGCTTTTGTTTCCTGCCTGCTAACCAATTTTCTATCCATCTCACTATATTATGAATTTTAATTTTACACATTCATTTCTATGTGAGACATTGTAAAAAGCTTTCTGAAATTCCAAATAAACCATATGCACTGGATCCCCCCTAGCAACTCTTTTAGTTACAATCTCAAAGAATTCAAGTAGATTTGTCAAGCATGATTTTCCTTTTGTAAATCCATGCTGACTGTGTCTGATTCTACCACTGTTTTATAAGTGCTCTGCTATAAATCCTTGATAATGGACTCTCACAACTTCCCACTACTGACGTCAGATTCACTGGTCTCTAATTCACTGTTTTCTCTCTTACCTCCCTTTTTAAATTGTGGGGTTAAATGAGCTACTCTCCAATCTGTACGGAATGTACCAGAGTCTAAACAATCTTGTAAGATGACTACCAATGTATCCACCATTTCTAGGGCCACTTTCTTAACTACTCTGGGATATATATTATCTGGCAATGTGGATTTATCAGCCTTCAAACCCATTAATTTCTTCAACATCATTTCTCTATGAGTACAGATTTCCTTTGTTCCTCCCTCACACTAAACTATTTGTGTGATTAATTAATCCACTTTACTTCAAATACGCCATGCATTGAGATGCAAAGCCTTAAGGTCTGTTGTTTTATTGTTCTTTATCCCATTTCCAGTACTGTTAACTGTGGCCTTGTTTGATTCTAGCCTTTGAGTCCTCTTATTCCCCTCTCTATCTTTTACCTTGGTACTTCTTGCAAATTGTCTAGATGAGGGTAAGACAAAAAGCTTTAAAAAATGTGATTTTTTTCCAGCAAAGAGTAGCTAGCGTTATTGGCAGAGTTCCTCTTGAATCACTGACCTAGAGGAAAATAAAGACAGCCAAATACTCCATGATCACATAGAGAAAAGGGGCAGAAAGATCCAGGGCAGTGAATCAGCCATCCAGTTAAAGCTGGACAAAGGTCCGTCTACTAAAAGTAAACTCATGCTTCTGAAGTCTAAAGCTGTTAAGGACCAGCATATGTAACAGAGATAGTTAGATGAATCTATCAAGGTAAGATTTGATTACTAATGTTACTTTGTATATTCAGTTAAATTGAAAAATTTAATGATCTGTATCTGGTTTTATCCCATCAGGTGTTTCAATCTGACTTTCGGAGGATTGAAGTAGCACACAAGAAGCATGATTCAGGTCACAAAGTGGGAGATGGTGGTGAAGTGGTTATATCTCAGGGCTAGTACTGCAGAGGCTGATAGTAATGCTATGGGTACAGTTAATTTAATCAAAGCAGCTGGTGGCATTCAAATTCAATGAATTAGATTTGAAGGCTAGGTTCATTAATGGTAACCATGACAACTATTATTGATTGCCTTAAAATCTCCCACATAAATGCCCTTTAGTGAAGGAGATTTCTGTCCTTAGCTTGTTTGGCATGTAAATTTCAGGCTTAACTTCCCTGAAATGCCCTAATAAGTCCCTCAGTTCAAGGACATTAGGGACAGGCAACAAATGCTGGCCTTGCCAGTGATGCTTACATCCCATTAAAGAATAAAAGTAAGGAAATGTTATTGTAACATCCTTGGATAATTAGATAGCAGGCACACACCTAAATATAAGGTACTCAGGTCACTTAAAGATCTAAATCTGGTAACAGCCTCAATGTGTATGGTGGTGGGGGTGATCCGATAACTTGTCAAAAACAAAATCAGGTCTCCAAATGCACACATAACTTAAAGCACTACCTGATTGGCTTTTAGTAATTATGCCACTGGTATGTAGGAGGAAATTACTATCAGGAAGTCAGGAAATTACTGCAAAGAAGAACCAGAAAAGAGACACAGCAGCAGCAGTGAGAGCCTCAAAAGAATAAAGCATGTTTCTATTTGTCAGGGTCTGAATAAGTTTATTCTTTTAATGTTAGTTTCTTTAACAAGTAATATGCTAAAACATTATTTTCTGTGGCCTGTTTTTATAAGTGATTGTAAATATAATATCATAAAAGGCCTATGGAATTTTATTTTAAACATATGTTCGAAAACAGTATGGGATTATAATTTTCTTCAGAATGTACAATGCAAACTGGAGGTTCTTGTGTCTAGTACACTCTCTAATATTCAAAGTTATAATAGTAACAAATTCATTTTAGATTAAAAGGCAAGCAGGAAATTTTGAGGCTGTACAAAACGGATAGCTCATCAGCACAGACCTGTAAAAGGATAGGATGTAACATTTTCCTCTTCCTGTCCAACGCAGTTACTTCAGTGCTCGTAACTTATTTAACCCAAGTTTTACCATATTTTGACGAACTAACACAAAAATAATGGTCTCAGAACAATGGCAACATGTTGAAGATTAGGAAATAATGCTTAATGGTGAAGGAGAGATTACGTTGTAGTTCAAATAATTTGTAACACTCGGAAATGGAACAGAAACAATTTGTGGAGCAGAACACAAATTCTAATCAATTTGAAATTCAATAGAACTGAGATCAGAGACAGATTTGGTTGTGATCTATAATAATGGATTTCCAGTGGTGAACCAAGTTTGATGCCAAAAGAGGTGGGAGGGTGGAGTGTTTCAGCCACATAAGTAGGTGGTTTTATGTAGGGTAGGATGTTAGAATGTTAAAAATCTGAATTCCAATCCCAACACATCTGCTTCAGTTTTAATGGGGTGGGACAGGGAATGCATATGCAACGAACTCACTCCCAGGAGAAAGGGTGGAAATTTAAATACCATAATGATACTGTGTGCCTCATGTTTAGCACCATTTTAAGCTTAGTCCTGATTGGCTTAATTTCCAAGTTTTGGGAAAGTCAGCAGCTAAAGAGATGAAAGTACTGCCAGATCTGGGTGCTGGTGACTTTGCATTAACCTTTTGGATCCAGTTTTCTTGCTTCACCAAACCTCCACAATTGGACAAGCCCACATCCTGTCGATCTTTTCCCGACTCTTCTGATTTCCACTTCAACGTCTGTCTGATCACCTCCAGCAGGCCTGTTAGTTTCTCTGACTGCTCTCTGCAATCTTCCCTTTGAGCTTTGCTCTTCAACCTGTTCCAGATTCCAATCTTACCTTTGGCCTCAGATTTATGCTGATCTGAATACCCGTCTTCTCTCTGGCTTCTAATATTTCCCCAGCCCACCCCTGCCAAGTCTTTTCTATTTCTTTGTCCCTCCTATTCAATGGCCATCTGTCAAAAGCATACCTGCCCAACAATCAGACAGCTTCTAAAGCTGCGAGGTAGAAATAAAAAATGTGCATGCTAAATTTGGCAGGATCTGCTAGAAATTCATTACTTTAGGTTTCCTGTCCTCTAAGCAATCTCCAGCATCCTTTCCTGCCTCTGATTGAATATTCAACGCAACTGGTCACCTTATCTTTCAGCCTAAACAGAAAATAAAGAAACTTCAGCAGCTTAGATCCAGATCACTTTTCTCTTAAATGCCATGGAGGTCAGTCTCCTGGCACTCCTCAGAACATTAACTAATGCTACACCATTTAGTAATGCCTTCTTCTTTAGTACACCTTCTTCTGATCAATGCTCATCAGGATATCCCTGGCTATGTGCTTAAAAGCATCATAGATTAGTAAGATTTCATTCTCTTAAGTGATACTACTTTTTCCTCTATTACTCTCCTGTGATCAGATACTATCAGTAAATCTTCTTTATGATAGTGTGCTGCATAAATCTGTCTCTGTGAAACATTCTCATGGAATCACCGTGATGAACTGAGTCTTTGAAAACTGATGCATCAAACAAAAGAATGAATTTTGTACAACCATACAATAGGTAATAATTTTTACTGGAGTTTTGATTTGTTTTCAACCCAGAATCATTAAAACTATTCAATTGGCAATAAAACCTTGCAATTGTAAACCCAAGGATAAAACATATGGCAACGTATTATTATGGAACTGGATAAAAAAGTAGTTAATTCTCCTCTCTTGCTTTGAACTCAACAGCATTTTTCATGAATTAAATAGACACATCAAAGCTGGGAAGCAGAAGGAAGAAAGGGTAAACAGCAAAGAAATGAAACTTGGGCCAAATCGTGAGTCAAAGGGAAGTGATTGTTTTAGGAATCAGACTGAAAGCAAGGTGGAAGATGGCAAGGCAATGGGAAACGAGGGGAAAAACCAGACGGAATGCTCGCAATGGCAGCCAGAGTGGTTCATTAAATTGAAGTGCAGAGAATGGGCACAAAAGCATATATAGTATTAGGGGAATGAAGCATGCACTGCTGAAAAAAGATCATTGAGATAATGTAGAGTGAGGTCATGAGAGCAGTAAAAACCAAAGAGCTCCAGGAGGACAAGAGCAATAGTCATCTTCTCAAATTACATAGTACCATTAAAATAGAAAGGGTATGATTAAGAATTGCTTTCCATATGTGCAAATCTAATATATTTGTTACTGTTTCTATATTAAATATTTGCTTTCTCAAGAAAGAAGTAGCACAGTTGACAATACAGCTCCACTTTATGCTACATATATGGTTAAACATTAGGTCAAAATGCACACTGCTCTTCAATACTGCCAAAATCTGGGACTCAATGGCACTCTTAATTTACCATTTCATCAGGCCTATATAAGTTTATGGTTATGCCTTTGGAATGATGAATGCATTTGCTATATTATTGTGGTATCAGCTTACATGGATTACAGGAGACCTGTTCCGCTGCTAGAGGAGTGGCAGAATTTCTCAGTTGCATATCCATCCTATCTGTGACCCTGTCCCAAATACTCAGAACAGGATCATTAATGAATTGGAAGTGGGCAGCTGGCCAGTATCGAGGCACCTTCAGTTTTAACCAATGTGCAAGTAGGTTGTTGTTGTCTGATCAGCCAAATGCCTCTTTCAGCACTGTAGGGATTCTGTGATATCCCTCAAGGTTTGGATAACATTCAGGTTTGGTAATTAATATTCAAACCATACACATTCCAGGCAATGGCTATTTCCAAACTACAAGTTCTAAACACCTTCCCTTGATGTTCAACGACAGCACCAGCATTGAACGTCCCTTCATTGACATCCTGGGATAACATTAACCAGAAACTTTTGATTCCAGCCTTGAAGATAGAAATTTGGGCCTAACTGTCAGTGGGATGTTTGCCAGTGGAAGCTGTCACATTTGACAGGAAACCTACCCTCAATGGTCATAAACATAAGAAAACGTATCAGCAGAATCACTAATACACGATCAAAAGTGAGAATGTTGTTTGTTTTTTTTTATTCCGCAAGCCCAAGGACAGTAAAGTCAGCTGAGGTCAGGAAAATCAACATGGAGCAATACTCGGCAGTAGTAGTGCGATAGTACAAGTGCTTAAGCAGTAAATTCAATATTGGCCATGTTAAATACAGCAATGATATGTCAAACCAAGAGCGCTTTAGTGTTGATACTCAAACAGCAATTGCAATTCATGTGATTCTTCCAAGTAATCCTTCCAACATTTGGAATGAAATAGAATCAAGTTTCTCTAAGGGTGTTAAGAGTAAAACCAGAAATAATGACAATTTATTAACAGCAAGGCAAGGCCAACGAAAATAAACTGAAGTATATGGCTTCCAAATCAGAGCAGTTTATATCAACGTTCACCTTTGGCCCACTCTTTTAAGTGTTTCATTGAAACAGCAGGATGGCCTCAAACAATTCCCGTTCTGCAAATGTCATCAGGCATCCATAAGAAGCAGTTCAAGCAGGTCAAGCATGGCTAAATCATCTTTTATCTGCTAAAGAAGTGAACTTTTCATTCCCATAAAGTAATTGATGTGTTGGTTCAAACAGGATCAAATGAAACTTATACTGATGTGTAAGTTTGAGTATTAAGCACTCCTCCACATATATATGTGATTTTATTTGAATGGTAAACACTTAGTCCGGACATTCTTAACAAATTAAGAGACTAAGAAGAATTAGAAATACATAAGCAATGGTGAATTTAATTGGTTAACATGGATAACTTTGTTAGTGCTGGCATAGTACACTTTTGGCCACTTTAACGACTATCCTTGAAAACATAGCAATGTGGTTTTATTGTTTGCAAACAGGAGATTGCAGTTACTTACCGTATGATTCTGTGTGTTTATGACAGCACTGCCATCCAATAGGTAGTGTGTCTCTGTGTAGTTTTCAGCAAAAAGCACACTGCAAAACAGGAACAGTATGAAACAGTTAAAAGCATTGTCCCATATAATACAGAGATCATAAGCAGTTCATTGAATATATTGTCACTGACAAACTCTGGATCAGATGCACACAGTGTGATTCAAGATAAAAAAATCTTTCTTCCTGCAAATCTAAAATAATCAAGCACCAGTTTTTTCAATTACATAAAAACTTTGCAGGATAGCAATTTTTCTTTAGAGTTATACTACTTTTTTGAACATGGGCAGAACATTAAGCATAGAGCTATTTGGCCAGTTTCTCATAACTGCCAGAATTATAAATTATTATACGTGATTTTGAAACTCTCAGTGTCTGGACTGATATTTAATAGTGTGGATCTATTCATGAAAGGAAGTGCATTTCCATTATATGTCTCATTGTATATAATCCTTCTGATGTTACTCTTGAAGCAGCAAGCTACATTATGCTGTCCATAACCCCAATGCTCTGCCATTTCATCTGAAATGCAAGTCATGTTGCACTGAATATTACTCACCCAGCCCGGGTCAGTATGCAGCTTGAATGGTGTTCCTGTCACCCATCCTCCTCCCCTGACCTATTTTATGGTGGGACACTGCTCCTCATTGCTCCATTTCTGGGGAATTGAATGGATTAAACAACGTAAGAGCTGTTTACTACCTAACCCCAATGCCTGGACCCTCCTCAGGCCTCAGCTGGGAAGGATGCAGCGTCAGGGTGAGGGTCTAATGTTTTAGGCTGATTAGAGAGGCATTTAGTGAGTTTAAATAACCTGGAATTTCATTACATTTTTGCGGCCAAATCCTAAGGTATTAGGCCATATTAAGGCACTTGTGAAAACAAATGGTGCAGAATCTATCACTCCATTTTGCCAGCAGCAAAGATTTGCATCCTTTGCTCCATATATTGAGTTGTGGTGGTAACAATTTCAGATATGGTTACAGAATTGAGTCCGTTGTGAAGGTTTATGTCATCATGTATACTTCAGCTGGTTACTGCATGCAGTCCCAATCAGAAATATAGAAAAATACATCTCATGGCTGGGATTTACTTACTGCAATGAGGGTCTCTCCTACTTTCCTTCTGCCACCAGCAGAATCCATGCATTGTTTCCAGAGGGAAGGCCCAGTGCTGGTAACCTAACTGGCTAGCATCAGGCCTTTCACACAATTAAAATGCCAATGGGTCAGCGATCACATCCATGGGAACTGCCTGTCAATCTGGTGGCTGGTGGCTGCTGTCTGCAGTGCTCCGAGTCTCAGCCCAAGGATTGCCGCTGGGTAGACTGTGAGAAACTTATCCCCATGGCAGAAATAAGATCAGAGGACTTGAGCTTGAGGTGAGGGGTAAGTAGTTTAGAGGAGATCTGAGAATTTTTTTTTGCACTCACAGGATGGTGGGAATATGGAATGTGCTGCCTATGAGGATGATGAAGGCAGGGACACTCACAACATTCAAGAAGCATCAAGATGAGCACTTAAAATACCAGGGCTATGGATTAAGTGCAGATAAATGGGATTAGTTGGTAAATGGTATTTGTTGGTTAGCACAGTTATGGTGGGCTAAAGGGCATGTTTCTACGCTGCATGACCCTATGACTCCATGGATACCTGGATTCAGGTAAATGATACAGGATAGGGAATGGTATGGGCTAGGGAATGGAATGAATGGGGGTAGGTGTAGAATGGGGCAATAGCAGTGAGGGGATGGTAAGGAGTTAGAGGCAAGGTCAGGAGTTGATGTTCAGAAATCCATAGCTTCTCAATTCCATCAATCAGACACTAAGTGTCTGCAAATGAGGGATTCGGCTTCCTACCAGGCTGCAGGCAAATCCAACAGGCTTTTAGGCCTACTAAATTCCAGTGGGCTCACCCAGCTATCTGGTGGTATTGGTCCATTCATCAGCTTAACTCAACACCAGTAAGCAGAATTCCCATGTCGGGACCTTCCTACTACTAAGTTAATTGCATACAATTTTCCTGATGCGTGGAATTAAATATAGTTACAGCGTCCTGATTTTCCCTTACAACTCTGCCATCATGACTACTCTGGATGGTTCAAGTAAATTCAGTAGCAAATACTAATTTTAATTATCTTAACATTTCCCAGTGCATGTGTTGGGAGCAGACAGCATCCTTCCAGAGTTTGGTACGAAAAACCTTTATGGCAAGACATTTTCATCTCATAAAATTTTACTGCTTAAATTTAAATATCAGGAGACATAACAGTTTATATTTGTTTACTGTTCACATAATTCATAATTAGAGTTAATTAACTCCCAAGACCAGTGGTGACAGCAATGAAAAGATTAGTAACTACATTTGTGCATTAAATAAACTACATGGATTAGTCTGAAAAAGCTCATCAATTACTGAATGCAGATAACTCATCCTTAGAAAATGAAAGAACCCTGGTTTAATGTTGTGATAGATAACAGAGGTACAAGCTGCTGTAAGGTAAATGCATTTTCAGAAGGTGTTCAATAGAGTATATGACAGACAGTTCAATACACAAAATTCAGTCACATGTCAGAATGTAAATAGTAATTTGGTCAATAAATCAATAAACAATGTGTTAAGGGTTTTTGCATATATTGGAGAAGCATTATAAATAGTTTACCCTGAGGTCAATGGATACTCACCTTTAATTCTAACTGCTTATGATCATATAGTATAAATATCATTAAAACATTTGTTTATAATGTCAGAGTGTTGGGTAAACAACAAAGAAAAGAGCAAAATACAATGCATGGTGGTACATACAAGAATAAGTAACGAACTGGTGGATGCAATCTATAACATAACAGTAATGAATTTCTTTGCATTTTTCAGCATATGCTGTGCAGGATCAACATAGAAAGCTATTTCGTGAGAAAATTTGTTGAGCTCGTTTATGGGCAATTTTTCCTCGTAAAACGGGTCTCTTGAGCTTGCTCGTGGCTTTTGAGCCTTGCTGCAATCAACTCAATGAGTCCCGCTGGTTTAATTTGCATGTGTCAGAGACAGACCCAACCAATTCTGGGTTTCCTGACTTTGCACTACTCCTGTACTTTGTGCAATTTTTTCTGAGACACAGGAGGCACAGCAGCTGCTGAGATTACCTGATCAGGATGGAAAACTTTATATGGTGATTTCTGTAGCTTGAAAATGCTTTTTCATATGATCCTAAGTTAGCACAGAAAAAGCCCAATCAACCCATCAACCCTGCACTGGCTCTTTGAAGGACCAATCCGGTTAGTCCCTTGCTGTTGCTCTTTCCCAACAGAGCAGTAATATTTTGTTTACAAATATGGACTCAATTCTGTTTTGAAGGCTGTTATTGAAGCTGTACTCATCACCTGATAAGCAGGGTTAATAAAAAACATTATTAAGAAAGCTTTTCCTTTTATTGCCTCTGATTTTTTTTTTAGCAATTATCAGACCATTACGCTGTGTGGCTATCTAATTTAATTATTAAAACACAACTAAAGGAACATGCGGTTAGACTCAATCACCCATTCATTGGGATGTACAATCTATGTACCTGGTGTGATACCGACACTGAATTTCAATCCATTAAGGTCTTCAGCCGACCACATAATTGAACCACATTGTGAATAAAAATGTTCTTTTAATGATAAGCAGAGTACAGACCACAATAAATAAGCTTACGCTTGCTAAATTTAAAATATAATGTTTACCAGTTCCATGATTAGACAGTACTTGCTGCATGAACAGGAGTATGTTAATAGCTATTTCAACAAACAATTTCAGAAAATTAGTCAAACTCATCATGTGACTCAAGTTATGCTTGCTGGAAGAAGAATTTGCAGGGATTCATTCTTCTTTAAAAAAAATTGAAACATTGAATTTTTTTAAATTATCTGGGAACTGGGGTGCCTACAGTTTCCCATTGCTTTATACTTGGCAGTGCCTTCACCTATCAAAGCTGACTTGCCAATGCAACAGCACCCTTTTCTCCTGGTGTATTTGTTGCGGTCAATTGAAATTCAGCTTTCTTGTGTTTGTCCTGATGAGTGCAATATGAAAAGCTTTGGCTACATGTATTTCTTTTACACATTACATTGATAGGTTGAGATGAAGTACAGTAAAACTACTGTACAGAGCAGTCTGTTTCAGCGCACAAAATGCTTTTTCATTGTTTACAATATTATAAAGATTTGTCACTTAAGCAAGTATTGAGTAAAGTGATGAGTCTATTGGCACCAACACTGAGAAAAGATTAAAAGACAGCTATGAACAGTGCATGTCCTGTTGAGAATGCATAATCTTTCCAACACTATCCTGCAGTCCTGGTGTGAGAGAGATGAAAGCCAGTGCCAGTTGTTACAAAGATGCTTTATATTCAATGTTGCTTGGAAGACTATTGTTTTGAAGAATTGTGGAAAATGGATTTATTTCAAGTTTTATAGAAATACCAGTAAGTGTTTATTTTAGAAAAAGAAGTCATAGAAAGTTCATTGTGCACATTAGAAATTTTGTTTTAAACAAGGTTTCTTAGAAATCACGTGACTGCTGATAACTGTTTGCTTTGCTATTGATCCGTTCTGCAGCTTTTTTGAACAGCAACTGACTTGGAAAGGTTATTTGGTTCAGTTGGAGGATATTCTGATTTGAATATGTTGATTTGGAGAAAAGCTTACGAAGAACAAGCTGCTCAGCTGGATGCTCCCTTTTTTCTCGAAATAAAACCTCTCTACATCAGTTCAGGGTGAAACCCAGTCATTCTTTAGAAATTGTGATTGAAGAAACAATTCAAGCTTCTATCTCTTGACCAAGCTCTGTGTACAAGTTTACAGAGAGATATTCATAGGTGAAGTAAATAGGCAAAGAGTTGGCATACAAATTATAATGTGGGAAAATATAATGTTGATAATTTTAGAAGGATGAACAAAAGAACGAGAGTATTATTTAAATGGGGAAACCTGCAGAAATTCCAACATAAATGGGCTTGGAGGTACTTGTGTATGAAACATAGCAAATAAACACATAAGTGCAGTCAATAATCAGGAAGGCTAATGGAAAGTTGGCCTTTATTTCAAGGAGGTTAGAGTATAAGAGTAAGGGAAGCTTACTGCAAATGTGCAAGGTGTTGACGAGACCACATCTGGAGCACTGCCAACAGTTTTGGTCCCCTATTTAAGGAAAGATATTTCACTGAGGACAGTTTAGAGTAAATTCACTAGAATGATTCCTGGCATGGAGGGATTGTTTTATTAGCAAGGTTTAAACAGGTTGGGACTCTACTCATTGGAGTTTAGAAGAATGAGAGGTGATCTCATTGAAACATATAGGATTCTTAAAAGGCTTAACAGGGTAAATGCTGAGACGACACTTCCCCTTTTGGGAGAGTAAGGATCAGAAGGTATAAAATCAGAATAAACATGAGGAACATTGGTCAGACATTATGCTTTGAAGGCAGAACAGGCTCAAGGGGGCCGAATGATCTACTCCTGTTTCTCTTTCTTATGGTCTTACAAGACTTCGGAGACAGTAATGCTTGATTCATGACCACGTACCAGAACATGAAAGCTATAGACTACAGACTCTTCTACCTTCAATGAATATCTCATTTTCCTGAAGAGTGTTTGTGTGTTTTGGGAATATTTAGGGGCATATTATATCTATCTTCTATATTACAGATTGTGCACATCAAGCAATCATTGCATCTTTATAAAATGTGCTCTGCTTTCATAATGAACAAACAGCTGTGTTTATTAAGAAAACTGATTGCTAAATTCTGTTTTTTCAAATTGATATAGATAAGGCATTTAACTGGTTATCCTGTTAACTGGAAAAAATTACTTAACGTTGTGACCTCCAGAGTAGTGGGACTAGATTACTAGTGCATACTCCAACCTCAGTCATAACTTTAAAAGGAAGAACCATTCTGGGTACTCAACTAGGGCATCATTAAATTAGAAATGCGTTTCTAATAATTGAAAAAGGACACAGGAAATACACTAGGTTTCTTGTGCATTACTATATCAAAGAAGGGGAGTCGGTAGCCCAGTTGTTGAGATGGCTGGTTTGCAATGCCCACACTGACTGAGGTCACCACGAAGATCCTACCTTCTTGACTTTTTTCCTTAACTGAGGAGTGGTAACCTCAGGTCAACTTCATCACCTGCCTTCTCTCTCGAATGAGAAAGCAGTCCTATGGTCTCCTGGCTTTGTGGTGACTATTACATCAAAGTGGCTTTGGCAGTTGCTCAGTCATTTCCAAGGGTGGTAGATTTATACCTTTAATGGCTTATAAATTATCACCAAGGTTAGGCTAACTGAACTTCCTCGGAGGTTATCGTTAGAAGTAAATATAGGAGGGCTAGGAGGTGACACATTGAGGTAAAAACACTACATTCTGAAAGTGGAAGAACAGCAATGCAAGCCAGATAGTGAAAGTGAGGACTGCAGATCCTGGATATCAGAATCAAGATTAGAGTGTTGCTGGAAAAGCACAGCAGGTCAGGCAGCATCTGAGGTGCAGGAAAATCAACGTTTCGGGCAGGTTCCGATGAAGGACTCCAATCCAAAATGCAATTTTCCTGCTCCTCAGATGCTGCCTGACCTGCTGTGTTTTTCCAGCAACACACTAAACCAGATGGTGAGTCAATTGAATTAGCAATTGTAAATGAAGCAGCTTGAACATGAAAGAGAAATGGAAATAAAAAATACTTAAATGAGAAGCATTCCAGAGAGCAAGAAAAGAGAAAGAGCACTTCAAAGAGTGGATTAAAAGGCAAGTACACTTGAACATAAAGAAAAGGCAAAAGAAAGAAAATTTAAGAAGGTAGAACTGGAATTTGAAGCAAGGGAAAAGGACAGGGGGTATTAAAAATACAAGTTTAGAAACTGAAATGTCAAAAAAAGAAAGCTCTGGCTCTGGGGAATGTTCCAATGAGGAAAGATTTGAGTCTGGTCAAAGATCTAGTAGGAGCTATGTGAATTTGCTCAAATCCTTCTCAAACTGGGTAAAAGGGTGGCAGTGAATGTTTTATAAAATGTGCCACATACGTTAGATGGTGGGAAAACAACAAGGTATTTTACTTGATTTATTACATTATATCAAGTTAGAATGAAAATTTTTGTCTTATGTCCTGTACAGACAGATCATACTATACAAGTGTATCAGGGTAACAGAACAGAGTGCAGGATATTGTGTTACACCTGCCCAGAAAATGCAAAAAAAGGTCAACATTAACATTTAAGAAGTCCATTCAAAAGTCTGAAAATGGCATGGAAGAAGTTGTTCTTGTATCTGTTCATACGTGTGTTCAAATTTTTATATCTCCTGCTGGGTGAGAGCGGAAGAGAATATAACCAGGGTGGGAGAGGTCATTGATTATATTGGTTCCTTTTCCGGTGCAGCGGGAAGTATAGATGGAGCCAATGGAAGGAAGGCTGGTTTACATGATGGATTGTGTTTGTTCCCAACTCTCTGTAGTTTCTTGGGGTCTTGGGAAGAGCAATTGCCATACCACACTGCATCCAGATAGGATGCTTTTAATGGTGCATCTATAAAACTTTATGAGTCTTTATGGACATGCCAAATTTCCTTAGCCTCCTGAGGAAGCAGAGGAGTTGTTATGCTTTCTTGAACATGAATGGACCAGGACAGATTGTTGGTGAGCATCACTCCTAAAATCTCAATGCTCTTGACCATCTCCACTTCAGCAACACGGACCTGCTTCCCACAGACTGATGAACCAACTTATAGCCATCATTTTTAATTGCAGTGTTTACATTGATAATTTCCTGGTATAGAGTGGCATTTGAGAGAACCACTTGTAATTCCCTGAACAAAGATTCCAATTCTTTCAATTGGCTGACTTGGAAGGGCACATTCCAAAAATATTTTGAAAAGGCATGTGAAACCTAGAATGGGCATATTTAGATTAGATTACTTACAGTGTGGAAACAGGCTCTTTGGCCCAACAGGTCCACACCGACCCTCCGAACAGCAATTCACCCAAACCCATTCCCCTACATTTACCCCTTCACCTAACACAATGGGTAATTTTGCATGGCCAATTCACCTAACCTGCACATTTTTGGACTGTGGAAGGAAACCCACGCAGACATGGGGAGAATGTGCAAACTCCACACAGACAGTTGCTTAAGGCGGGAATTGAACCCGGGTCTGCCCAAATATTGATATTGTAGGACAAAGACAAATGCTGCCAATAACATCAAGATTATAAGTTTGTGGAGTTCCCTGCCCCCAAAGCTAAATGGGAAATTGGATTTTTGGGAACATCTGGGTTTTATTATGAAGTTATACCAAATTTCAGCATGAGGGCAGCTCTACAATTGATGAATGCCAATGGAGTGTAGTTAGTCAAATCCTTTTGGGATGTTAAAAGTCTTTTTGATCAATTAACCAGAGTTAGCCTTACCAAATTTCACCATGCCCCTAACAATTGATGCAAATGATTTGAAACTGGGTGCAGTTCTATTACAAGAGCATGGTTTGGTCTTAGAGAAGCCAGTAAGACAACCTTCTAGAAAGCTAATTCAACATCAAAACAGCTACTCCATGACAGAAAAAGTAACAATGGGATTATTACTGGCACTTAAACATTTTGAAATATATGTCTGTCATGGCTAGAGAGAAATATTGATAATGCCAATTGTACGAATTTTAAAAAACAAAATTCCAGATTATTTCAACGGAACTTGCTATTACAGCCTCATCTTTTAATGAATATCCCCACTCCCAACAATGTGAACAATCTCATTACCAATGTTTTGTCAAGAACGTAACTTTGTTTGAGTTGTCTAACTGTAAGGGAACATATATTTTCCCTTTTTGATTATAATCTGGAATGGAAGTTGGATACTGCTATATAACTGTAATACAAGGATAGTACTACACGTTAAAAAATCAAGAGATGCACATATTTCAAATGTGCAAGGCAATGTTACTTTTGGAGCAGTAAGCGGTCACAAGTGGAATTACAGATTTGTCACAAAAGGGGGCCATTTGGTCCATCGTGTCTACACTGGCTCTTTGAATGAACTTAGTGTCATCCCCCACCTTTTTCCCTGTCACACTGCACTTTCGGATGAACAGAAACACAGAACTGAAATTGTGTACAAGTGAAATAAAAAATATTGCTATGAGGTCAGTTAAGTCATTTAAGAGTGACATGAAAGAGTTAAGCACTTTACCTCTCTTACCTGTTTGCCCCAGATGCAGAAAGATTACATAGATTTCCCTGAACAGTTTTGTTGCTTCCATCCATCTTATAATGATTCTACCACCTCAGTTATAGCTATTTTCAAATCAATCTGCTCAGACATGTTATTACACACCTTTGGAGTTTGAACCTGATCTTTCTAGCCCAGACATAGGGACATCACCACTGTGTTACAAGAATCCCACCATCTTATTCATATATTGTCTCACTGAATCCAGCTGTCAAGAAATCTAATGACAAGAATCTTATTTGTGGGATCATTTTGAACCAATTTATGAAATTGGTAATGGCCAGTAAAGCCAATTCATGTAAAAGCACTGTCTCAAAATCTTTAAAAGCTTCTGCCTATTATTAACACTGTTTAGTTTAAGTTGAACATTGTGGAGTGTGGTTCGTGACCCAAACATAAACAAACAAATCAGCTCACTTCCTCTGCAGACTGTACTTTAGGAACAGTATCAACAAAGAAGCCCACTGTTCCAGCAAAATTAGAATTCTTAAAACGGGGAGATAATGTTGTTCTTATGTTTATGATACTATGAAAAGATAGAAACCAGAGAAAATCATGTCTAACCATATACTGCAATACATTCTCATTAATGAGTCAATCTGATTCCAGAGAATGGGCTTCCCTTTGGCCTTCAGCCAATAAACCAATTTAATATTAGAAAAACTGACTAGGTTGCATTGATTTTGTTGTATCCAAAAGTTAATAATCTCACTGCGTTTGCATTCTACCAATTGGTAAATCCACTTAGAGAAATAGTATTTTTAGCAATAGCACTCTTAATGAATTTATGCTTGATACATTCCCCTCCCCTCCCAAAATAACCATTGCAATTGCAACTATTGTTGTCAAAACAGAGTATTATTGCTCAGTAGAAATCCTCTCTTCCTTTATAATGCCAGTTGACTGTCATAATGTTGTAAAACATTGCCACTTCCTGATTCAGGACACAGATCATCTCAAAAATATTCAGCAGCCGTAACGGCAGTGGTTAGTGCCAGTAATAGAAGATACAAACACCAATAATAAAGCTCCAAATATTTAAGAAATGCTAAATGATATCAAGCTATTATAAAAAGGAACAATGACTTGGAGTGTGTCTTATGTTATAACACACTGCTGGTTCGGATGACTGGGGAACTCCTCAAGCATAGTCTCTTGTGGCTTATGATGCTATCTGAATCTCTTGATTGAGTTTCAATCTTGTAACGCACTCCAGTGCTCCAAGATCATGGTCAGGCCTTTCCTGTAAACTGCTCAGTTTTCCTGTACTTTTAAAGTGTCAAACATGTCCAGTTGTTAGTAAAACATACCAAGAAAATGTAATAATATAATGTCATTTTATGACATTGAGGGGAACTACGATGTGTAGTATGTTAAATATGCTGCAAAACACAATCAGCTGGTTATATTAGTGCAGTTAGCATAATGCTCTGAGGTCCTCTTATGTAGTAAGGTATTGGGCTACTATTTTCTAGCTCTCTACAGTCTGACAGGAAGATTAAGAATGCACTAATTAGTAAACATGCCTGTTCAGGTGCTTAAGTTGAGGGATCATGGCTAAATTGTTTGTATTAGCATAATTCAAGAACAGATGACTGCACTGGATGAGCTAATGGGCTTAATAAATTCAAAGCATTGTGATATTTCACTATTACCATCAAAAATCTTGCAAACAAAAATAGGTCTGGAAATCCACAATCCAACAATGGGACTTAGAAACCTACTTTCCTAATTTCATCAACACATTGAACCTAACAGACCCATTATATGTCCACCTTTTATGGGTGAAAACAGCACACAATACATTGCCTCAAAGACAGTAGAAGAATTGTATATGCTTCCATTAAATATCATTTTCGTAGAATGATAAAATCCCTATGGAGAAGAAGCAGGCTATTCAGCTCATCGAGTCCACGCCAACCCTCCAAACAGCACCTCACTCAGACCCATCCCCTACCCTATCCCTGCATTTCGCATGGTTAATCCAAATAGCCTGCTCCTCCCTAGAAAGTATGGGTAGTTTAGCATAGCCAATCCACTTAACTTGTACATCTCCAAGGAGGAAACTGGAGCACCCAGAGGAAACTCATGTAGACACTGGGAGAATGTACAAACTCTACACCGCCCATGGGCAGAACCAGGTCCCTGGTGCTGTGAAGTAGTAGTGCTAACCACTGGGCCACCATGCCTCCCCATCTTTATAAGCTTTAAAATTAAAATGAAACCTCTAGATAGAATCATAGGTTAGTCTCTAGAATGTCAAACACCACACATAAAACTATTGTATTTGTAGCCATTAAGCATGCTTGTAATTCATAACTCATTGACACAGGCTGTTTGATGAACAATATAGTCAGAAAATGCTGGTAATATTCAGCAGAACAAGTACCTCCAGAAAGAGGAACACAATTAATTGTAACCCTGTTTCTCTTACTACAGATGCTATCTGGCCTACTGAGAATTTTGAGCATTTTCTGTTTATGCCTCTCATTTTCAACAACAATGATGTCTGCCGTTCTGCCTCTCTTTTAAGTAAGTAATCTGTTTAAGTAAGTAATCTGTCAAAATATGTATTATTTGTGATTTCTTACCTTTGGAAAAACAAGTTCATGTACATTAGATTTATATGAGAGATTTGCAATAAGAAATGCTAATTATTATTCTTCATAGAAAGTACATTGGATAAAGGTTAGATAGCCAATCATTTTCTGGATAGGATAAAGGGCTTTCCAATTCTCAAATAACTTGCTAGGTTTTTGATGCTCCAATTAATTTGCATACATAAGAGAGCTTAAACACAAGATTATAATTGAAAGACTTGAAATAATTTAAAATGATAACATTTCAGCAATTTCCATCATAAACATTAAAAGGTGTAAAAAGCTGACAGTAGCATCTGTCAGATGTTGCCTACAATCAAAAGATTTCTATGTATTTAAATTCATTTTTAACTATACTGAAGAGAGATGTGGCATCTGGGTTTGGAGCAGAATGATAGGGATTAAGTTTATAGTGTTCTTATCTGGTTAATGTCGATTGCTGCCTCTTAATGTGCCTACTTATCTGTATTGGATTTGGTTCTAACAATTTAGAAAGGTTTACAACTTTGCATTCAAATATTTAATGCCACTAGAGGTCTTCAACCACAATTTCAATAAAGATTACAGTGTCCTCAAATCAGAAACTTAGTGCAAAAAATGATGGAAATTTAGGTATCGATAGATATTCTAATTAATGGCTTTCTGCACCTTTAGCACTGTAGGTATTCTGTTGGAACTGAAATAGTCTCCTGGCGATACATATACACTCTGGTGCATCTACAGGAATAGTGTGGCACAAGTCAATATTTCCTCTAAACTGCATGGTTGCCTAGCAACACAGATATTCCATCACAAGCCGAAAACAAGTAGGTCTCTATAAGTTATTGCTCATTTGTGGCCATGCTAAAATATTTACAGGCTGTGCGCATTTAAATAAAAGGCTGTGTTAAACAAAAAGAAAGATGACAAGTTAGTTCTCACACAAGATTCTATGCAAACTACTTGCACCAGCATGAATGCTCTAGTTTCTATCTCATTTGACCGACAGCATGACAGGGAAAATGAGTTGAGCTTCATGAAGTCCTTGCCACCAACATGCAGTGTGTAGGTGAAGAGAAGGTTAGAAAGTGGAAGCAGAGGAGGAGGAAGAGGAGGAAACCAATTCAACGTCTTTTTAGCTGGGGTGTCTGTGATCAGCTCAATTGACTGCTAAAAATGAACATAACTCCAATATCCCATTCAACAATGGCACCATATCCTACTTCCTTGCGGTTATTGACCATCACACATCGCTTTGAACACAACGATGAAATAAAAGCCACTGGGAATAATGTCAACTTAGCATGATCAATCAAACTATCTACATTAAAGTCAAATAATCACTGACATACATTCACTGAAAGCCTTTTTTTTGTACCTTTGCCGTTTGGTTGATTCTAGTGCTGCTATACAGTGCTACCACACTGGCTGTAGCAGCGCTGCTAGAAGGTTGCTGATTTTCACTGGGGAGCTTGCAGACAACTTGAAGAATGAACTCACACAGTTCTAGCTTTGGATGCATCCATTCTGCATGGGTGGCATTTTGGCTGGCAGACAAGAGCAAATTCAGCCATAGCATGGCAAGATTGAGAGGAAGAACCTGTCATGCTGAGATGGGCAATTGGTTCATCAGGAGAAAGTGAGGACTGCAGATGCTGGAGATCAGAGCTGAAAATGTGTTGCTGGAAAAGCGCAGCAGGTCAGGCAGCATCCAAGGAGCAGGAGAATCGACGTTTCAGGCATAAGCCCTTCTTCAGGAAGGGCTCATCATCCAATTGGTTCATCATCCAAACAACTGCTACTACTCCCCCAGGTGCTGTGTCAACAATCCTTGTAATCTTGTGGAAGATGGATTGCTGGACTCCTTTGAGCCCTTGCAAAATCTCTCTGCTCACTGGTGACTACAGGCAAAATTGCAAGTATGTTAAGGCGTGGTGAACTCACAGATGTAAGTCATTAGTTATGGTTGCTCGTAGTTGTGTGAAGGAATGAATGGCCAATTGAGTAATCCAGTTTTAGTTGTTCAGTTGTAATAAAATGGCATTTGAAGACACATTCACTTATCTTGACCATTCATGGGAAGTCATTAACCTTCTTTGGGGGCTACATTAATGTCCTCATGAATACAAAACTGACAATGACCCACACAATGCTTCTGCTTCTACTGCCTTTGCATTGTCTGGATAGGATGTATTCTAGCTTCTGGTCCAACTCCTGTGCTGGTTGCGTCTTTGGAGAAACTTGGAGCTTATTCTTGTCCAATATTGTGCCATTTGTATGTGCTTTTCAGGTCAATTTTGCTCTTAGAATGATTTCCAGAATCTGTTCCAATTTAAGCACATCTCCTTTGAAGATTTGCAGACTTACTTTAAATTATGCAGGCTCGTTTGAAGTCCGGCTGCTCATATTTTTTGGGATCCTCCTCAGAGATGCAGCTTTTGTAAAGCACAATTAGCTTTGGCAACATAACAGCATCAGATTAAACATATATGGGCTAGTCAGGAATTGCAAACACCTGCCTAGTTTCAGGGGTCAAAAATCACATGACACCACGTTATAGTCCAATGGGTTTATGTGAAAACACTAGTTTTCAGAGAACAGTTCCTTCATCAGGGGCTAGCTCTGAAAACTAGTGTTTTCAAATAAACCCATTGGACTATAACTGGGTATTGTGTGAGTTTTGACCTTGTCCAACCCAGTCTAATACTGGCACCTCCACATCATATTTTCAGGAGCAATCTAACTTTCCACCAAGGGTTTTGCAGTATTAAAAATGGTCAGAAACAGATAAAGATATTCACTGATCAAAAGCAAGTTATAAATAAAAGAAAAAGCACTTAGTCTCAAGCTTCCAGGCCCAGTGGCTTAAGCAAAAATCTTTAAATAATTAATATACTGCTGGAGAGCTCCTGGCAAGAATATGTCATTGGCTTTGCTTACGATGCTTGGTGTTTTATCAATGTTTCAACATCAAGAAAATAGTTTGCATCCAGTGAAATGTTAATGTTTCATTTGTTGAATTTCTAAACTGGGAAGTTACGTTTAAAATTGTTTAAAGTTGTAAAGTAAATGCATAATTCAGTATTCTCAGTAGTATTAATAGTTTAATATTTATGATACAAATGGGATATACAATGAAAATTAATGATCTGACACAAGGTGCCAGATGACTGGAGGTTAGGTAACATGGTTCCACTGTTTCAGAAAGGTGGTAAGGACAAACCAGGAAACTATAGACCAGTGCTGGTGGGCAAGTTGTTGGATGGAATCCTGAGGGACAGGAATGTACATGTATTTGGAAAGGCAAGGACTGATTAGAGATAGTCAGCATGGCCTTGTGCATGGGAAATTATGTCTCACAAAATTGATTGAGTTTTTTGAAGAAGTAACAAAGAGGATTGATGAGGGCAGATCAGTAAACATGATCTATATGGACTGCAGTAAGGCATTTGACAAGGTTCCCCAGGTAAGCAAGGTTAGATCTCATGGAATACAGGGAGACCTAGCCATTTGGATACAGAACTAGCTCAAAGGCAGAAGACAGAGAGGGGTAGTGAAGGGTCATTTTTCAGACTGGAGACCTGTGACCAGTGGAGTGCCACAAGGATTGTGCCAGGTCTACTACTTTTCGTCATTTATATAAATGATTTGGATGTGAGCATAACAGGTGTAGTTAGTAGGTTTGCAGATGACACCAAAATTGGAGGTGTAGTGGACAGCGAAGAAGGTTACCTCAGATTACAATGGGATCTTGATCAGATGGGCCAATGGGCTGAGAAGTGGCAGATGGAGTTTAATTTTAGATAAATGTGAGGCGCTGCATTTTGGGAAAGCAAATATTGGCAGGACTTATACATTTAATGGAAAGGTCCTAGGGTGTGTTGCTGAACAAAGAGAACTTGAAGTGCAAGTTCATAGCTCTTTGAAAGTGGAGTCGCAGGTGGATAGGATAGTGAAGAAAATGTTTGGTATGCTTTCCTTTATTGGTCAGAGTATTGAGTACAGGAGTTGGGAAGTCGTGTTGCAGTTGTACAGGACACTGGGTAGGCCACTTTTGGAATATTGCATGCAATTCTGGTCTTCTTCCTATTGGAAGGATGTTGTGAAACTTGAAAGGGTTCAGAAAGATTTACAAGGATGTTGCCAGGGTTGGAGGAACTGAGCTATAGGGAGAGGTTATTTTT
This sequence comes from Chiloscyllium plagiosum, assembly GCF_004010195.1. NCBI lineage: Eukaryota > Metazoa > Chordata > Chondrichthyes > Orectolobiformes > Hemiscylliidae > Chiloscyllium > Chiloscyllium plagiosum. The sequence continues at coordinate 27,088,301 of NC_057731.1, read as the reverse complement.
CCCTGGAGCATCGGAGGCTGAGGGGTGACCTAATAGAGATTTATAAAATCATGAGGTGCATGGATAGGGTAAATAGGCAAGGATTTTCCCTGGGGTGGGGGAGTCCAGAACTAGAGGGCATAGGTTTAGGGTGAGAGGGGAAAGATATAAAAAAGACCTAAGGGGCAACTTTTCCATGCAGAGGGTGGTACGTGTATGGAATGAGCTGCCAGACGAAGTGGTGGAGGCTCTTAGAATAGCAGCATTTAAAAGGCATTTGGATGTGTATATGAATGGGAAAGGTTTGGAGGGATATGGGCCAGGAGCTGGCACGTGGGACTAGATTGGGTTGGGATATCTGGTCAGCATGGACGAGTTGGACCGAAGGGTCTGTTTCTGTGCTGTACATCTCTATTACTCTATGACTCTATAACAGTAGGTTCCCTTATAATTTTTTATTTCTGTCTCTGCTTGGCTAGATGAGGATTGAAGGGTCTTGGCAGGTACATTTCTGGCATATCCACTTCGATTATGACCCTGGAATTTCAGTGTCAGTGCCTTTTATAACAATTGTCAGAAGTATTACAGTATTAGATCAGGCTAGAATTAATGACTATAATGAATTGAATCTCATTCCTTATGAAATGTAGTACATTCTGCCAAAATGTTTCAAATCACTGCCTCAACTTTTCCTCAGCTGGACTTTAATAAATTCAGATCATTACTTATTATTTTCTCAATACATTTTCACATACTTGATTAAGTACATATTCTGAAAGATTATTATTGAATGAAAATTTGTCTTCCATCATTTTCCCTCTGTCTTCACAGCACATGAGTCACTCTCCCACATTCACATATGTTTCTAAGGTGTGGACAACATGTGGAAATCTCTACAGGCATTATTAGTGCTGGCTTTTGATCACCTCCCTACCAAAAGCTATGCCTGGGAGAACTGGAAGCACCCATCCTTTCACCATCTTCTGTCATTCCAGACAATTTGATCAAATCTATTGAACTTTATACTCATTCAATCAGGGCTTTGAGCATTTATGTCCCATGTGCTATTCCCAATTCAGTGGAAAGTTTGGTCATATTTCTAGAAAGACAAGAGCAGTCTGTTCCAAAGATTTGACTGCATAAACACCAAAGAAAGGTTGTGTGGCATGCTGTATTTGCTATAATACAATTTTTCCACAAATCAGTTTTTGCATTTATATATTAAATCTCAAAAAATTACAAGACCGCCAATTTTGGATACATAATGAACAGAAACTATAGCCCTTGGAATGGAGCGGGCATGTGTCCACTGAATGTGTATGGTGCCACATGTTGGGAAAAGCACATTGCAAGAACATAAGAAAAATGAGCAGGAGAAGACCATTCTCCATCATACAGTGTGATTGTGACTGATCTGATTTCCTTTGATTCTCTGACAGATCAAAAATTGTCTCTGCCTTAAATGTATTCCATGATGGTATGTCCACAATCTACTAAGGTAGAGAATTCCAAAAACTCATATGCTTTGAGTGAATACATTTCTTCTCACCCAGTCCGAAATGATTGGCACCATATCTTGAAACTGTGCTTTAGACTCCCTCGTCAGTGGAACAACCTCTCAGCATCTAACCTGTCCAGCCACTTCGTAAACTTAAATACTCCAATGAGATACCCTCTTAAGTGTTTGGAACTCCTGAGAATACAGAGGGGGTTTACTCAGCCTCTCATCACAGGACAGTGCTCTCATTGCAGGGACCCTTCACTGTAAGCAGTCCCTTCAAAAAACAAACAAAATTACAGCACAGGAACAGGGCCTTCGGCTCTCCAAGCCTGCGCCAATCCAGATCCTCTATCTAAACCTGTCACCTATTTTCCAAGCATCTGTATCTCTCTGCTCCCTGCCCATTCATATATATGTCTATACATCTTAAATGACGCTATCGTGCCTGCCTCTACCACCTCTGCTGGCAATGTCTTCCAGGCATTCACCACCCTCTGCATAAAGAACTTTCCACACATATCTCCCTTAAATTTTTCCCCTCTCACCTTGAACGTGTGATCCCTGGTAATTGAGTCCCCCACTCTGCAAAAATGCTTCTTGCTATCCACCCTGTCTATACCTCTCATGATTTTGTTGACCTCAATCAGGTCCCCCTTCAACCTCTGTCTTTCTAATGAAAATAATCCGAACCTACTCAACCTCTCTTCATAGCTAGTGCCCTCTATACCAGGTAACATCCTGGTGAACCTCCACTGCACCCTCTCCAAAGCATCCATATCCCATTGTCAATATGGTGACCAGGACTGCATGCAGTATTCTAAATGTGGCCGAACCAAAGTCCTACGTATCTATAACATAACCTGCCACTCTTGAACTCAATACTCTGCCCGATGAAGGAAAGCATGCTGTAAGCCTTCTTGACCACTCTATCAACTTGCTTTGCCATCTTCAGGGTACAATGGACCTGAACACCCAGATCTCTCTGTACATCAATTTTCCCCAGGGCTTTTCCATTTTGAACTCCATCTGCCACTTTCCGCCCAACTCTCCAATCTATTGTTTTTGTAATCTCTGACAGTCCCCTTCACTATCTGCTGGTGCACCAATCTTAGTGCCATCTACAAATTTGCTAATCAGACTAACTATACCTATACCTCCAGATCATTTATGTATATCACAAACAACGGTGGTCCCAGCATGGATCCCTATGGAACACCACTGGTCACTGTTCTCCATAAACACAGTTCTTCCTTAAACATTGACATGAAAATCACACAGAGTATTCCAGGGGTGGTCTAATGATGCTCTGTATAAATGTAGCAAGACTTCATTATTACTTTACACCAGTTCCCTTGCAATAAAGGTAAACATGTCATTTACTTTCCTAATTGCATTCTATAGCATTTTGGGTTCCTTTCACAAATATACCTAAATTACACTGAATGCAAACATTAAAGTATTACACTTTTTAAAAAAAGTTCTGCTTTTTTATCCTATACCAAAAGAAATAACCTCACACTTTTCCATATTATAGTTTAAGTACCACATTATTGCCTGCAATGATTGGGTCCAGGTTGACCTGGTTAACCACAAGGTTCTTGATTTGGGTTGTTAACTTGGGCCAATCAGGAACCTTGTAGTTAACGTAGTCATCTTGATCCCAATCACTACATTGCCCATTTACCTAACTGGTCTATGTCTCTTTGCAGCATCTTTGTCATCTTCAGAGTTTGCATTCCATCTAGTTTTGTACCAGTAGAAACTTTAGATATGTGACTCCTGGACTTTTCATCCAAATCATTTATATGTGTTGTAAATATAAGGCCTCAGGACTTCATGAGCCACAGCCTACCAACTTGAAAATGTCCCATTTATCCCTACACTATGCTTCCAGTATGTTAATAACTGTTCTATCTATGCTAACATATTACACCAAGTTTTTCCCATTTGTAAAACTGTGTTGGTTTGTTCAAATCACATGATGCATTTCGAAGTGTACTGCAAAGATTTACTTAACAGATGGTTGTGCTTTCCCTATGACTGATGTCAGACAAACTGGCCTGTAGATATCCAATATCTTTCTCTGTTCTTGAACAGCAAAATTTACATTTGCTAACATTCAGTCTTCTGGTTCTGTTTCAAAATATAGATAATTTTGGAAACTGATATGCAGCATATATTCTATCTTTTTAATTATCCTTTTTAGAAACTTAGAATAAGGCCATCAGGATTTGCTGACTTTTTATTATTAGAGTTCCTTCAGTAATTTTTCTCTGAAATTAATTACTGAATTTTCTCAGTAGCCCCTGTAGGGTACCATTTATTCTGCTCCATAACTTGTGCCTTGTACTGTAATGACATACAGGAGAAAGTAAGGACTGTAGATGCTTTTCCAGCACTACACTCTTGCCTCTGTAATGACATACACAAAATATTCATTCAATGCCTTCACTATTTCCTCATTTCCCGTGATAATTTCTATTATCTTGGTGTTTGAGGACAAACTTTAAACATTCTATTCCTTTTCATAAACTTATCATGGCTCTTATAATGCATTTATATATTCCTGGCTAGTTCACTATCACATACAATTTATTTTCCTTCTTATCCATTTTATGTTCTCATTTGCTGGAGATGTTTCAATTTACTGTCAATCTTAGCAAAGTTATAAGCCTCTTCTTTTAGTCCAATACACTCCTTAACCTGATTAGTCAGCCACAGACATATCATTCTCACTGAGTTTTTGTTCCTCAATTAAATCTATTTCATTTGAGAGGATTGGGAAGTTATGTGACAGGACAACCAATGTCCTCAGTTTCTTGTTTTGTATCTTCATCAGTTTTCTCCTGAATACTGCCTCACCGAGATCCTCATCAAAGTCTCCATCATCTGTGACAACAACCTTCACAGAATTAACTAGTCTGTTCCCCTGACTTAGTTGCAAACCATTTATATCCTTCCATTAGCATATGCTGATTATAAGCCTGTAATTAAACTAAGGTACCATGACAGCATCTGACTTATTCATTGTGAATTACAGATCATGTGACAGAGATGCTTCACCAGTACCATGCTGCTGTGTTCACTTTTCTACCTGATGCAGTTGTGACTTGATAAGTGAGAGTTCTTGGGTGTCTAAAAGCAGATGGCCAGAAAGAGGAAGGTTGGATTGAGGGAAGGAGCATGAGAATAGAAAGCAATAGGCTCAGGCAACATTGTCAATCAATATGCCAAATAAGGAGACGGTGAAAATTGTGTTTAATTACATGAAAGCATTGAACATTAATTGGTGACTCACTTAAATTCCTGTAAATAGAGGTAAGCTTAAATGTGGTGGTTGGGGTTAGGCAGGGCATGATCAGAATGTGTAACTCTGCAAATATAGAAACAAAGAAACTGGGATCAGGAGTAGGCCAGTCAGCCCTCACACCTGTTCCATCATTCAATATGTTCATGGCTGATCTTCTATCTCAATGTCATATTTTCTCTTTCTCCCCATACCCCTCAATGCTTTGAATATTCAAAAAGAAATCAATCAATCTCTTTCTTGGATACTTTCAGAGACTTGGCCTCCACAGCTTCACAATTCTTTGTGTAAAGAAATGATCAACCCTGTATCCTGAGTCCATGATCGATGTTTATAGACTCCCCAAATAAGCAAGTAATAAATAGTGTGTAAAGGTTCTATCGTTCACCAGCTGGCTTTCTGGAACATAGCACAGAAAGGCATGTAATTGAGGAACATCGTCAATGTCATTAGATGACATGTCACAGCCAGGAGCTATCTTCTTGGAAAGACTCCTCCAGCAGTTCAGAATGATGTTGTCCTGTAAGGGGGAGGGAAGAATGTCAGTGTTTGTATGATACTGTGCTTGCGTATGAGCCTGCCATTGTTGAATAGACTGAGTTACATCAAAGGCCTAATTTTGAGGTTAACATCATTGGCCAGTGTGAATGTTGAGGTGGAATATCTGGATTTTAGTTCTGAGTGTCACGAAGTGCTGCAGTTGGTCTGATGATGGTGCACCGAATGGCATGAAAAGTTTGTGGCATAGTAGGTAGAGATGTCATATAGAGATTCATTTACTAGCCTTGTCTAACTACATGAGATCAATTCAGAGCTTGAGACTATAGCACCAGGGTCCCAGGTTCGATTCCAGTTTCAGACAACTGTCTGTGTGGAGTTTGCACATTTTTCCCGTGTCTGTGTGGGTTTCCCTCGGGTGCTCCGGTTTCCTCCCACAGTCCAAAGATGTGCAGGTTAGGTGAATTGGCCATGCTAAACATGCCCATAGTGTTAGGTCTATTAGTCAGAGGGAAATGGTCTGGGTGGGTTACTCTTCAGAGGGTCGGTGTGAACTTGTTGGGCCGAAGGGCCTGTTTCCACACTGTAGGTAATATAATCTAATCTAATCTAATCTAAAAAAACTCTCCAGCTACTGCTGCAACTCAAAGAGTTCTCCTTTGGGGATTTCTGGCTACCACAGAAACATAGATCTCTTTTCTCAAGTCCACATCCAGCCTTAAGGCTTCTTATGCCACATTGATGAACTGCAAGCTGTATCTCTGCCCTGGTGCTTCTTTTCCTTTCTTCACAATTGCAGCAATAACATTCAGCAGTACCGTACCATAATTCAAAGCATCTTACCTTTAAGAGAGACAGATTGACTTTAAGAGGAGCTTGTTGGGCGATGCTTTTTCCACAGCTAAGCACTCAGCAGTGTGGACACTGCTCAGACCGATACTACCACCCAGTAACAGAGGAAGAAGCACCAAATGTTCACAGTGCCTCAATGTGTGAACATGTCATGAGTCACAAGCACAAACATAGATGCAGAACAATATTTATCCCTAAAGTTTCAAATCAGATCAAAAATCTAACTGGACCAGTACATTATCAATCCTGTCACAGCATTTTACTAAAACACTACTAGAAGGTAATATAAATTTTAATAACATCCCTGATGACAAATTGTAGCATATCACAATAAGACCAAAACATAAGGCTAAAAAACCTATTAATTCTATTAGATGAAAATGTTTCACAAAGTCCAAAAGTGTTCCACATATCAGCTTAACGTTAGAAAATCAAAGTTAAAGATAAATGTAATCAATTGTATAACAGTCATTGTTATATAAAATATTGAACTTCTCTGTGGTTACATCACAGTTATAGAATCCATAAATGCACAAGTACAACTTCAGATTTATGAAGTGATAAATGCAAATAGGACTAGGCTACACTCACATGGGAAATAAGCTAATCTTATTACTATTAAAGTCACTGAGAGGTTATGAAAATATTTGACAAACATGTCACTGCTTTAAAAGTTGTTTCTTTAACTTAGATAATTTGGCGCAAAAAATATTAAATAAGCAGGTCATCCAAATGAAGAACTTAAAATTGTTGACAAAGAAACTTAAAGTTAAGATGTTTATTTTCATTCATTTTATAAACAAACCTAGAAGTCTTTTTCAAAAAAGTTAAAACTTTCATCTAAAATGGGCTATGTCATCATTTAATGGTTCACTTAAAAAGTAAAGCAAAAAGAAAGTTATCACAGTTACACCGCCACACTAGGCTCACCACAGTTCCTTGCCTTTAAAATTTAAATGCTGCACATTCAGTCAATGTGGTTCTTACTCACTTCAGTTTTGATAGTAATGGAAAGGTGATTCTTATTTCACAATTTCAAACACTCCACAATTGCGCTGTATGCACACAAATAATGGTCAAATATAAGGTTGTAGTGTTCCATTTGTTCACAAAACTCATAGAATAAAAAGAATTGCCCTGATTCCTTCTAGTTGTGAAAAGATCCATGAAATCCCCCATGCCACATATATGTCTCGTACTTACAAAGTAAAAATACATCCAGCAAAGACAGGATATTAAAACTTTATGAAAGACTGACAAGAATGTAAAGTTCAATAACTAGATTATAGAGAATAACTTAAATGCTGCAACACTTTTGGCTCGTCTTCACTAAGTCTCATGATTACTAAGTGTCTTTAATAATCTGAGTTTGCAGAGATAAAAGCACAAGTAACAATTATGGAAACATTAAAGAGTATCCAAAGCTAAATAAAGGCTACAATGATGTTAATCATTTCACTGCTTTTGTTTCTAAGATCAAATTACCACTTAATGAGCCGTGGACTTCAGACAAAAGTAAAATTAGTGATGTAAAAAGTACTTTGATCTACCTCAATACATTAGACTGATTTGATATTGTCTGTAACATGAGGCACAACTTTGCTAATGTGGCTTGCATTTCTCATTTCAGATAACAGAAAAAGCAACAGTGGAGCTGTGACCATTGTAAGACAATGGAGACAACCACAGCTGTACCATGTATAATAAGTGAAACAGCATTGGTTCACTGTTCAGGATTTATGACAGGAAGCAAAGCATTTCTGTATGCCTTAAGGGGGAGAATATTTTTCTCAAACTCCTTTGCTGATTTAAGTTAACATGACAATGTCAGACTTTGTCAATAGCTTTATTTATTCTAGAGAAGCAGAATAAATTTGGATCAGCTGGATACTTCAGGCCCAGCAATGCAAATATTCTTTAAAAAACACTTGAAATGGACTAGAAAACATCAAGATCACAATTGCTTATGAAATGACAATTCTCCAGCATGGTCTTCCAATGGACTGTAATGGATTAGATGTAAATGAATTCAAGTTCAACGTTTTTACTTGCCTAATGAAAAGTTATTCTGGAATCAGTTTACAATTAACTTGTCCAATTCAGTGCAATGAACATTCTTCAAATCTGAATCTGCCCATTGGGCATCTTAAGTAACTCCAAATAGCAGTTGTACTTTTATAAAATTTTTGCCATTTAAGATGCAGACTCGGTCACTGGAGAGTACAGACAGCTTTGAATTAAAACCCAATTCACCTGAAAGTAGCTAGCTCCCTAGTGTGCTGACCACGTTGTACCTAGCATACATAATTGCCCTCCTTTGAAATTTGAATGGCAAATGCTTATAGTGTCTCAGAGGAAGCATGAGTTTCCACATAAAGACTGGCCTCTCATCTCTAAACTTCTGCTGGTAACAAATCCACAATGCTTGTTTCCACATATATTGTATAGCATGTGCATACTGGATAATAAAGCATTACTCCAGCTTCCTGTGGCTTTTGTCACTGGCAATGCCATCATTTATTGCCCATTCCTAATTGTCTTTGAAGTGCATGTTGTGGTGGTGAACCAACCCCTTGAATCACTGGAATCAGTTCAGTGTAGATATGTCCACATTGCTGTTAGGGAGGGTATACCAGAATCTTGAGCCAGTGACAAAAAGACAAGAATATATGGCTATTATTTAGAATAGCATATGAATTAGAGGGACACTTGCAGCTGGTCTCTCCTCGTGCATTCGCTGTTCTTATTTTTTTCTAGATGGCAAAGGCTGGGTGTTTGGAAGATGTTAAAGAGCCTTGGGAGTTTCTGTGGAGCATCTTGTTGGTGGTACATACTGCTGCCACTCTGTGCTGCTGATGGAAGGGGAGATCTCTGAAGGTGTGCTAATTAAATGAGCTTCTTTATCCTGGATAATGTGAGTTTGTTGTGTGCTGATGGGGTTTCATTTATCCAGGGAAATGGAGAGTATCCCGTCATACTCCTGACTTGCACCCTGTAGATGAGTCAGGAAGTGAATTATTTGCCACAGTATTCCCAGTCTCTGACCTGCTCTTGTGGCCACAGTAGTTAAATGACTGCTGCAGTTCTGTTTCTGGTCAATGATGATAGCAGGATGTTGATGGGGATTCAATGATGATAATGCCACTGAACATTGAAGAGATATGGTATGGTCTCTCTTGTTGATTATCTCTGCCTGGCTCTTTTGTTGTCTGACATTACTTGCCACTAAACAGGCATGGACGAATGTTGTTCAGGATCCATTCATTATGTGCACCGACTGTTTCATCTGAGAAATTGCAACTGGTACTCAATATTGTGCAATTATCAGCGAAACTCCTCTTTTCAGACTTCATATTGATGGAACAGTTGAAGATGACTTGGTCTGGTTCCACTATGAGGAATTTCTGAGTACTGGACCTGAGATGAATGACCTCCAACAATTACAATTGTCATCCTTTGGGCTAGGTATGACTCCAACTCTCCAATAGTGAGCTTCCTCCTTGCTTCCTATTGAATTCAATGTTGGTAAGGATCCTTGATGTCGCACTCAGTCAAATGCTGCCTTGAAGTCCAAGGACATCACACTCACTTCATCTCTTGAATTCAGCTCTTTTGTCCATGTTTTGACCAGGACTACAATGAAACCTGTAACTGATTCGTTATTGAAGAAATGAATATTGGTGACCAGGTAACTTCATTGCAAGCGCTGCTTAATAGCAATGTCTGTGATACCTTACATCCCTTTGCTGATGATTGGAAGTAGCCTGATTAGGTAATTGCTAACTGGTTTGGATTTGTCATCCTTTTTGTGGTCAGGGCATACCAGGTAAATTTTCCACATTGTCAGATAAGACCATTGTTATAGATACTGAAATAGCTTGACAAGTTTAACTCTGGAGTATTAATCTTCAGTATTGTAGCCAGAATGTTTTCAGGGCCCATATGAAGCCTTTGTGTTTCATCTGACATAGCATTACTGTGGATGCATCTCACTGACTCTTATAGCTGCTTAGAATTTGTTGCCTCTGTCAGGAGATTTTTGCATCAGGTTAATGTAGGCAGAAATGATTTGAAAGTGCATTTATTCAGTCTTGATGTTTACAAACAATGGTATTACTTCCAGTACCACACTAGAATGATGTCATAATCAGAAGGAAGAAATTCTCTTCAATATGTTAAAACAGCACAGGTCATGGATTATTTGTTGCTAGGCCAATATACCACAGTGCAGGACATGGATGTTATGGAATCAGATAAGGTGAGTTAGATATCCATACATTGTGTCAGACTGGAACTAATAAAATGGATTTCCATCAAACTGCAAATTGAGTGAGTTTAAGTAATGATAAAGCATCTGACCTAGAGTAAGATGAATCTTTGTTGAACTGCAACATAGCACTGGATATACTAACATGGGTATAAATTTAACATAAGCAACATAAGATAAATAGATACAGTACTATTAAAATTTACAACAGAGATGTATTGACACTGGATTCATTCACAAATATTAGGATGCATTACCAAGACACTGGATGATAGTGCTTTTGTTATTCTTTAAACATAATTGACTCTTAATTTCAGTTCTGGGATTAAATACTTCTTGTGGTCGAAGTAAGCCCAAACCGACCATTACCAAATGAAATGTATTCTATTCAGAATTAGACAAAGAAATTGCCAAGAAAAAGGTGACACTGCAAGAAATGCTTTATAATGCTTCAAAATCTCAATCTACCCTCCCACCCCACACCCCACATCCCCCCCCCTCCC
>NC_057731.1:26933146-27077372 GCF_004010195.1 Chiloscyllium plagiosum | reverse complement strand
AAAATATTGCCTTAGATTTTCCAGATCTTTTTGTGGTGTCTCAGTTGCTCAGAACCTCCTGTTCTTGGCCTCATAATTTGCAAATATTGTCACAAACAATTGTTCAGAACAAAAAAACAATGGTTTGTTCACATCAGACATTTGTTTTCATAGAAAGCACAGTGGAGACCATTCAAAAAACTTTAGGCGACACTAATCACTTCACTCAATTGCACACTCCTGTGAGCTTCTAATTTATGCATTGTTCTAATGAAGGTTGATTATTTCTCTGATAGCTATGTACCTTATTATTGCACACAGAGGAATTCAGAGAAATACGAGAAACATTCTTCATTTATAACTGATTCTTTCTTTAAGTTCCAGTAGCTTTTAATTCTAAACATGTTGAATGTCTTTAAGCCCTGAAGCTGTACAGTCTTAAATCTAGCAAATTGGCACATTCAGTACTTACTTTGTCTTGGAACAATCAACATAATTAGTTGGGTTTATGTTCATGCTCTCAGTCTCACATCAGGTAACAGTTCTCATTGTTCTACTTATCTCAAGGTCACTTTATCACACACTATACAGCATATGCAATAGTCACTTTTTCAAATTGTGACATTTTATTATCTGAAAAAAGTGTAGACATCACATTCACGACTTGCTCTCTCTACAGTTGACAACTATTGTTGCTACTAGTTCTGACCAAAACAGCAAGGAGCAGCTCATATAGGAAGCTTTCTCTGGATGTTAGTTCTATTGAAGTAGGTGAACCAATACAGACCCTCAAGGCAAGGATTTGACATTATGGAACAAGATCCTCTTCTGATTTTAATGAAAGATGTGTACAAGGGTGAGCTGATATGAAAAGCAATGGTGACTGACTTTTCATCTGCTATTGCAACTACCATGGATTACGTACTCTACTGAAATGAGCTTTTGAAAATTTTAATAAGAAGGTTTTTTTAGTAAAGGATAGTGGGTGACTAGTAAGCAGTCCAAATAATAGTATTTGGAAATATGACAGCATCATTGATAGCAGCAAATAGCATGTAGGAATTTTCAACCGAGAGTATTCCTGACACACAATGGATGTCTCCAAATCATGACTACATTGGATTACAATTTGTAAATGTCACAGATTTAAACTTTTTATCCTCATACTAAAATCACTCTATGTCCTCATTCTTCTCTCACATTCTCTCAGTTTATAACAGTTTGAGGCTCTGCATTCCTACAGCTCTCAATATGTCCATTCTCACTTCCTGTGTTTTGCTAATATTTTTGTTTAAGCTCTAAGATCACGGATCCCTTCCTTGAACACATATCCCTGGTCAACTCTCTTTCCTCCTTTAAACCTCCTTTTAAAATCTATCTCTTTTGATTAAACTTTGAATAATCTCACTCACTCTCTCCTTCTTCAACTTTTATCTCATTACACTTCTGTGAAGCACATTGGGATATTTGTTGTGTTAAATAAGTTATATAAATGAACTCAAATTTAAAAAAAAATTGTACATGTTGGAAATCTGAAATAATAACATAAATCGCTGAGGAAAGTCAGCGGCTATGGCAGTATCTCTGGAGACAGAAAGTGAGTTAATGTTCTGAATCCAATAGATTCTTCTTCAGAACATAAATGCGCTTTGCTGTTGTTATTGATGAAATCTGTTACTGTTGCTTTATGGTATAGCAGAGCCTGAGGACGTCAGTATTCAGGACATTCAGAAAGCATTATATTGATATAAAGCAGAAATACCAAGTCTCAGCTAGACGCTGGAGACATTTGTGTCCTGATCTACAGAAGGTTACAGGGTAAACTGACTTTCTCTGTTGCATCATCAGTGATGGTCACAATTATTATATATTCAAGGGGCATCACAGAAGGCTCTTGCGCTATTAATATCTGACCGACAAATAATTGGCAGTTTTATTGAAAACATGTCCTCCATTATGAAACAATGAGTTTTCTGTAACCATCCCCCACTGTTGGTTCTTACCATTAATTCCCATTGCATTCTGTCCATAATACCTTCCCACTATTTTGTCTATGGCCTTAAGTGACTGTTCAATGCTATTCACATGTTGCAGCATCCTCTATTACCAGGTCCAGTGAAAGGATACCCTAAAGTAAATGTGGAGCAAAGGTTTGAGGTGGTGGTGGGGGGGGGGTACTTTAGATATCTGCCCTGTGTTACAACTTAACTGTGTTATAGCTTAACTGCCAATAAGCATGACCCATTTTTCCACAAACCATCTCAAAATGTATATATGCCAATTATACATCCAAAAGACCAATTTGCCCGATGAACTGCTATTTAGGATAAAAGCAATGAACATCAGGTTTTGCCAGTAATGGAAAATAACACATTTAACTATCCAAAAAAAAATGAAAAGATTTCTGATCTGCGACTTTGCAACTTAAACGATACCCTTTCACAAACCCCAAATACACGTACACTCAATCATCAGTAAGGCAATGGTTTGAGAAAGGATAAAAGCAGGTAAAAAATAAATAAAATTCTGAAGATCAAAAGTCCAGATCTCAAAGTGGAAAGTTATTTTTGCACAGACCTTTTAATTTCAGGAATGATGTACGGTTGTGTGTAGGATAGTGATTATTCTTTGATTCAATAGTCGCTAAGATGAACCTAGGTCTTTTCTTGTATTAGAATTCTTTCTGTTACATTTTTGTTGTTTTTCTGTCTTTTTTCCTAAATGGAAAGAGAGAGAAGGGAAAAGATGCATGTTTCTGTTTGCAGACCGTATATATATTTCTTCTCAGCTGTTTAACCCTTATAGCTTTTAACACTGCAGTCTGGTGAGACTGTGAACTGGATACTTGTTCTTACATGCAGTGTCCTTTCACCAGCACAGCAATAATAGATGCTGGTTCACTCCGAAATGTAAATGGATCAGAGATGCCCTGTGATGATGCAAAGAGGCTGGTTTGTCTCAGAGGCCAATATCTGTGAATATGGGCTTCATATGGCTGCTGCCCATGGATGTGCCTGAGATATTGGTGTCTCGTGGTGGCATTTCAGAGGAAGAAGTGGTGAGCTGGAATCACCAGGTCCCAAATTCAGCTTCCATCTCAGGAATTCTCAGCATCTAGTTTCTACTGTGAATGGGAGGCTGGGAGCCTGCACATCAATGAGGCAAGGTTAGGTAATAATGAGGGTGTTATTGAGCAATAATCCCCATTATTAGGCCTCTCATCGTTCATTAGCAGGACTTGGTTAGAAAATGCAGTTTGCCAGTCTCAGCGAAGAGAAAGGCCTCACTCAACATGTCATTGATTTTCTCAAATTTCTCACCACAGGTCATATTGTTTTGAACCTGGGAAGACTCTGAATCTTGACAATGGACCTTACATGTTTATCAGGACATGGAGGTCTCAGCATGACACATAGGTGCTGACAGACCACTTTCCCTAAGGAAGGCCTGTCTCCAAATAGGAGGCGAGGGATAATGTTTCCTCCAAGCTGCATGCCACTTGGATGGTCCGCACATACCAGTTGGCAAACGGAGACATTGATTTCCAGTTCCGGAAGTCACGGACCTTGGACGTCTAGACAGCAACAACAGAGAACACAGGTGAGGAGGAGATGAATATCAGGCACCCTAACCACCTGTCTTAACTTTCTTCATCCTATTGTGGGATGTTTTCTCTTGGAATAAACCAAGGGAGGGATTGAATGAGATGCAAGTGGCTGCCAGTGAATGTGAAGATAGGGGCATGAGATGCCCCATGTGAATAGGCACCACAGAGAGCATGCAGGGTTAGCAGTTTGGGGGGTTTGGGGAGGGTGAGTGTGAGCATGGGAAGATACTGTATGCTATGCTAAGATTGTGAGACCATAAACCTTGGTGGGAGATAGTCGCAATGGCAGAGTTAGAGTGAGTGTGAGGTAGCAGAATGAAGATAGTAGCATTTATTCTTTTGCAATGGAGAAGTTCATCAACCTTGTTCCTGCATTGCTGGCCATTCTTCCAAACCATGGATGTCATGCAAACCAAGATGGCAATTTCATACCAGTCTGGCAGGATTTGGCACCATGATTTCTTCTAGCAGTCCTGAGAAAAGAGGTTAGCTCTTCTCTGCACACTTTGTCCACCAGGACCTCCACATTCCTGTCAGCATATCAGGATGCCAGCTTGCTTCTGTCAGCCATCTGTAGTGGCTACATTGCAATTGGAATGAGCAGCTCCAGGTTGGCAGCAATTTATCTGGTGTACAGGCTGGAGTTTAAATCTAGTGTCAGTGCTGGGATTCCCAGAAGGACCTGGCAGCAGTGAGTACTTCCTCCACTGGTGAGCATGATAGCGTAACCGTGATGCCATGGAACTGTGACACATACATAATGAGGTGAGAAGTGTAAAAAACAGCATGAGATAGCCGACTGGAATTGACGGACAGAAACCATCCATGAAACTCCTTGAAATTGCTTCACCAATTTCTGGCAACATTCAGTCATACATTTCTTTCTTGAAATCCATTTGTAACCTCATCTGAGTGCCACCTTTTATAAATTCTATCTGTACCTTCATATTATATATATAAAGTATTAACATATAGCATTTTCTAGAATGCACAGACAGCCCAGTGAAATATCTGCTTGTTCCACTATGGAAGTGCCAATTTTGCTGGTTGAAAAAATTATTACTGATAAGTTTTTATTGCTTGTTCTGCACATTTCAGCAGCCTCATTTAATTCAATTTTCTTATATTAGTTACTAACCTCTTCACAGCAAGGACCTTCAAATGATGAATGACTGCTCACTGATTTTTAATATAAAAAAATTCAAATCAACTTTTCGGTAACAAAGATTTATGGGGCTAAGTATTTTGTATTTGAGCCTAGCAGAGTGTGATTTCCTCCCAATTATGAAAGCCATATCAGCTGAAAACATAGCCTTTATGTACAGTATATATGTTAGACACAAAAATAGAAATGGCTGGGAAAGCTCAGCAGATCTGGCAGCTTGTGGAGAGAATCAGAGCTAACATCAGAAGGGTCACTTGGCGCAAAATGTTGACTCTGATTCCCTCCACAGATACTGTCAGACCTGCTGAGCTTTTCCAGCAATTTCTGTTTTTGTCTCTGACTTACAGCATTCGCAGTTCTTTTGGTTTTTATTTATGTATGTATGTTGGGCAGATGTAAACACTAACTAAAAAAGCTTTCTAAAAAACTGGTTTGGTTTCAACTGGAAACTATATTTTAAGAATGGAGTGAAAGCATTGGAAAGAGTTTGGAAAAGATTGAGGAGGCTTTGCTTGCAGGCATGAAGGACTACAGTTACTTGTACATACATGGAAATATGAAGTTGTTCTCTTCAGACAAGGGAAGATTGTGTGGTTTGATTGAGGTGGTCATAACCATGAGAAATCTTTTATGATCCCAGCTGATGTTATTACTGGATCTACTATTACTAGATAGGTTGTATTTTGTTTTGTTTAGGTTTTACTGAGGTGGTCTCTCACTGAAACACAAGCACACAATGCTGCAGATTCAGTTTCAGCAATAAAACCTAAGTTTATTAATCAAAAAGAAATGGAGATAAATTAGAATAAACCAGATTATTCACTTATAACACAGATTCAATAACTTTTAAATCCACGGTAAATGCAAAATTCCATTAATCCCAAAACACACCTTTGCAAATTCCAGAAAAAATCCCTTGTACAGTACCCAAAAGCACTCTTTGTGCAGTACTTATGCCACAGAAAGGATATTTTCCTATCATTTTGATCAGTTTAAGCTAACTGTGACTTTAACTGTGATTGGAAATGCTGATAGTTTCTTTCTGGAGTAATTGTATACATGATTTTAAACATACTCAGCTTCAAGCAACACCTTTAGGGATTTTCTCAAAACTTCTGGTTTTGGAGTACTATTAACTCCTTACCTAAGGCAAGCTAGTTTTGCTACATTCTCTCCTTCTCAGATGTATGGCTCTATACAACCATTTCCATCCAAAGCCTTCAAGGAATTACCCAAAACAAAGTAAAACAAAATGAGAAATATCTCCTTTTAAACTAATGGTCTTGTCCTAAACTTTAAAAAATGCTGAATCTAGAATGTTTGAATGGGCTTTAAAGCATAAATGTTTACTTTGCCAAGTCAAAATGCTTCAAAGGTGAACAAAAACCCATTAGTGCTGTCAAAGTAGCTCTTACAAACCCTTTTAAAAGCATGGCTACAGAAATATTTATAGGATAATTATCACTTTCAGATGCATAGAAAATGGCAATTCCAAACTTAAAATAACTGATATTAAAAATATATAGAAATGACACAGTTTATATTACAATCCAGACAGTGCAGATATGGAGAATCTGTTCTATTTGGTGGATGGGTTAAGAATCACAGGACACTGAATATGAAAAGAACTTAAGGCAGCATGAGGACAGTAGCTCTGAAGAAGGGTCACTGGACTGTAAACATTGACTCTGCTTTCTCTCCACAGATATGCCAAGTTCCTCCAGCTATTTCTGTTTTTGTATGAGGATAAATTTGTTTGTGGAGCTCATGTTTAGGATTGGAATGCACTCCCTGGTTTTCTAGTGGTGACAGATTTAATTGTGACTCTCAAAAAGGAATTGGATATTTAACCTGGAGAAACAATACTACTTGGGAAAAGAGTGAGAAAGTAGGACCAGATCTGCAAGAGTGACCCATTTACCATTTGACCTGCTATGCTCCTCAATATGATCAAGATTGATCCTCTACCTTAATTCTTGCCCAGGTGTTTCAGAACAGAAACTAGACTCTATTGTGACTACAAATTTGCGTAAAGAAATTCATCTGCCAATCAGATAATTACCATCATCCTGCTATTGACGCACAGAGCAGAAAAGTATGCTCAATTAAATTTTCCCACGGTGTGACCAACAACGTTTCAATACCAGATAAGTCAATCCATTCTTGGAGAATATAATTGCAGCCCGATAAAGGATAATTCCCTTCAGAGGGTTTTTCTCTTGGAACGGCATCCAAACCTAAGTTCTAACTTCAATAATTGGAAAGTTCATGAACTACTATGGTCACTTTGTTTGTGTCAAACTGAATAATGTTGTTGGGATCAGATGCTGCTCGTAAATTATCCAAGTTCTTAAATCATTCTGTCCCAGTGAGGAGAAAACTGCAGTTGTTGGCTCTGGCAGGACTTCCATTGAAATAATTCAGAGTTTCGATGCTTTGTTTTCAATTAATAGCAATTATATTTTAAATTATTTTTCCAAATATATAATTATTGTACAATTAATCCCCAAAGTGCTTGCATTTGCATCTACACTAATGTAACTGTTATGAGAAAGCAGAGTGCGGAAAATATTCAGAATATAGAGGTAAAGCAAGAAAAAGGGAGGAAAACCATGCTTTGCCATCGGAAATAAAAAAATTCTGGAAGTGGTAAAACCCTCCTGCAAAAATAAAGTGTGAAATCAGATAAAAAGCAGTGGTCTTTGACTTTAAACCTCTTCAGAACAAGGTGAAATGCTCAATGTTATGTAAGTTCTGATTTTTTTGGAATATACTACACTGAGGTATGCACATTATACACCAACCTAATTGTGATATGGCATTTTTTTTTGTCTAGAGAACCGACTATCATAGACTTTCAAATGATTAGATACAAAACTTCTAGAAAACATTATCTGGTTTATTACACCTCATGCTGCAAATAGGGAATGGTCCAGGATTTTGCTTAAAGTTGGCAACTACAAACTATAGTGGTGATGGTATAAAATTAGGATAGGAAGAATAAATTTGAAAATTACAATTCTGCTTCAAACAATTTTCAGGCTTCAAAACTAATAGGTGGAATGTTATAGAAATGAAATTTTGGGTATTAAAGGGACATGTATGGGATTGTTGCTATGCAACCCCAGGAACTTATGCACATTCAGGTTGTAAAATGTCTTAAAATCATATTGGGCAAAGGTAATTAGTGTCAAGACACCTCCATTCTTCACTGAGAGGAATCAGAAAAGCAGCATTCTTCTGTGGGTACTTATGGGCCTCCTCTGCTTTGTTGGAGTAACTTGAGTGACTCCAACAATACAAACACAAAGCCAGGTAGCTGTGAAGGTTGTCAGTAGTGATCAGTCAAGAGGGTGATCGTGTTGCTGTATGGCACTATGCAACATTAATGTCACATGGCCAGCGGTTTATGTGGCAAACACACTGCATGTGCTTCAGTCAAATAGCCATGTCTCAAAGTCTAAAGAGAGTAGTACTCATTCAAGTCAAGATGGACTGTCTTTAGTGAGGGGTGTTGTCACAGTCAGTCAACTGAGGCATAGATAAACCTCAGTCCAGGGGCTTGGACATGGTTGGTTGGCCTCTTGTGGTGATCAGGGTCAGGTGTTCTATAATACCGCTGTCCAGGGAGTGGGCCATAGTCAGTCACGCAGGTCAAATGCAACCAGTCGAAGGATTCATGGTAATTCAGTCAGGGATCTGTATAGAGATCAGTAAGGGGTCTGGTCAATCATCAATTTGAGGTGTGCATACTATCCACTCCAGAAAAGTGTGCTGCATAATCTCTGCATATTGTGCTCTGCACAACTCAAGCAGAAAAACAAGGGATGTGATGGACACTGACAAGCTGGCAGAGCGGCAGCAGTCTTCCTTGGATGCAAATGAGGCCACTGAGCAGAAGGAGCATCACATTCAGTATGATAGAGTGATGCAGCATCGGGCTCAACTAACCAGATAAGATTTAATTATACTCAATGCCAATAGATGTGAGCTCGGTGCAATGATTATTCATTGACTGTAAGTTTGTTGTTGCTTGAAAGGAAAATAGTCCCTGTTGTTCCCAGAGGCAAACACAGCTGTTTGCTTTTTCTTTACTTTTTATGTTTTTGAGTAAAAGCTAACATTTTCAACTGTTTGAAGGCTTTCCAACATGTGCTATTCCCACACTGAACAATGTAAGCATGTTATGCTACACTGAGCATTAGGGAAAGAGTTGCACTCCATTAGACATGTTTCTAACATGGTATAGCACCAAGGAGAAGCTTGATTCTTGTAGTGACAGTTACAATGACAGTCAATCAGACAGATGACAATGGAAAATAGCAATATGTTAATGAATGTGATGTCCTATTTGCAACAAGTGTCACTTGTGCCACCTATGGGCGGCACGGTGGCACAGTGGTTAGCATGCTGCCTTACAGCGCCAGAGACCCGGGTTCAATTCCCACCTCAGGCGACTGACTGTGTGGAGTTTGCACGTTCTCCCCGTGTCTGCGTGGGTTTCCTCCCACAGTCCAAAAGATGTGCAGGTCAGGTGAATTGGCCATGCTAAATTGCCCGTAGTGTTATGTAAGGGGTAAATGTAGGGGTATGGGTGGGTTGCGCTTCGGCGGGTCGGTGTGGACTTGTTGGGCCGAAGGGCCTGTTTCTACACTGTAATCTATAATCTATGTGCCCGAAGAAGCTTTTCCATGTTGTTTCCCTTCCACTACATGCACTGTGAAGGGCTGAATATGGCTGGCAGTGACTGTGCCATTGCACAGTTAAGGTTTAAATATGGCACCAGCAGCATGAGTCCTGGGAGTCCTGTCAGTGGCCTGTACTTTCGCTGTTGGTAAGCACATGATTGTGTGAGCATGGCGCGATATAATCTCGGTGCATACAAAGTAAGAGGAGCAGTGGAGAATTGCACTAGGTGATTAACTAGAGCACATAGAGAGAACCCCTCCATGAAACATCCTGGAATCGTCAGCTGATGTTTGGTAAATTTCAGGTCCTGTCCTTTTAGATGTCAATTGGCATGTAAGGTACATATTCTCGTTAAATTCACTAGAAATATGAATGTTGAAACATTGAAAATTTGTCTTAGGTGGTGGAATAAAATAGTGGTATCAGATCTGCCCCATGTTATATTCAATGCCTGATATTTAACTCCATCAACTGTAACAGGAACGAATATCAAGTGCTGTGTATCTGGGGCTGCTAATCTGATCACCTTTTTTGATCCACTGCTTAAGATGAACCCTATCCCTTTATCTTCTGAAATGCTGCCAGTGTTACATGTAAGGGTTCAGATGGCTTTCATTCTTTAATATTCCCACATCATATTTGCAATGCTGCTTCTGGATCAGAGTGCAGATAACTTTCTTTATTCCTTGTGCATAATATAGTTAATAACTCTGTTAAGGATAAATTGCTGTCTTGATTTCCAGTGAAAGAGACAATAGACTGTATAAGCATAGGATAGACTGAAAGGTAAATGCAAAGTACATACTAACAGTTTGAGGTTTGAACATATGAGGATATGATTGTAAAATATAGTCATATGTATTTGTTTGAACATGGTAGATGATACAGTACATACTTGGGATGTGAACTATACAAACATACAGGGTGGAGATAGATTATAACCCCTACAGTATGGAAACAGGCCGTTCAGCCCAACAAATCCACACCGAACATCTGAAGAGTAACCCACATGGACCCATTCCCCTAACCTATATTTACCCCTGACTAATGCACCTGACACTACAGGCAATTTAGCATGGCCAATTCACCTGACCTACACATCTTTGGACTGTGGGAGGAAAACCACATAGACACAGGAAGAATGCACAAACTCCAAAAAGTCACCCGAGGCAGGAATTGAACACAGGTCCCTGCTGCTTGAGGCAGCAGTGCTAACCACTGAGCCACTGAGCCACCATGCCACCCCCTAGATAGGGGTGAGTAAATTTGTAACCTGTGATTGGAAGCTCGTTATCTGTAAAAACAGTATAAAACAGTTTGTTCTTGCAATACAATTTCAACTGTATGTCATTTTCTTGAAGTGTTCATCTCCCATGCATGCATGAAGAAACAAAGAAGTCTGAATCTCATCTGGTCTAAGATGAAATAAAGGGTTAAACTTACCTTCTTGCAACTCAAATTAATTGATGTCCATGCATTACTTCATTGACAAACAACTTCTGAAGGTGTTTGTCATTGCTGTGAGCTGGTGACAAGTTGAGATTTGGAAGATTTCCCTCTGGCACTGATTTGGAGATAATGCAATGCTATTCTTGCCATTTTCTAGCAATCATTAAATTGTGTGGAAATGTGAAAGATGAAGAGAATGATATTTAAATGTAAAGACTGTCATTCATTCTATCTAGCTTATCCCATCACACTGTTCTTTTTCAAGATTTTAGCCGATAAGTTTTTATTTTCTTCAGTAACTCAATATCCGTCCCTCTGACCGTTGTAGAAAAATGGATGTGAACCAATTCTATTTTGAATGCTTCCAACAAATCAACATTTTTAACATGAAATAAGAGACTATTTAATAAGATAATGACTCAAGGAATAGTAGACGTATTATAGTGTCCTCCACCTTTCCTTAACTTGATTTGCAAGAGGTAACTCTACTGGAAGTATTGTTCCTTTTATCCTGCTGAAATCACATCTCACAATTTGGTCCCTATTCCTAATAATGGGAATGGATTTAATTTCCTCATCCTCTATTTAAAATTGTTTTCACTGATTCTATTTTCGTCATAGAGAGACTACAAATGTACAGTGCGCTTTAAATGATTTCAGTACAGCATTCTTTGAAAGCCGGGAGTCATTTTCTTAATTTTAGATGTGTCTGCACAAATTTTGTCCTTTCATTGACGATGCATCTAATGTTTGGTCAACTATTTGACCTGAATAATTCCCCTTTGAACGATGTATAATGCTCAGCTCCAAAAGGTATTATGCTCAAACTTTGAATACTTTAATTTGTTCAGTCATTTCTGATACTTTCTTGTAAATTTCACTGATTTCTTTTGATGTACTATTAACCCAACTTGGTGTTATTTACAAATTTTACTATGCTATCTTTGGAAGCTGTTCATTCCTATTCAGAATATATCTGAGAATATACAGGGGTAGAATTGGGCTGTGTGGCACTGATTTTTCAGGAAATAAGTGTAAAATCATCAGATTTAGGGACTGAATGTCTTATGCCCAAACAGCAGGGGAAAAATATCCAACACCAGATTGGTTCAACTTCTGTTAATATCTCACTGGCAGCCAACTCAAGCACATGTTCAAGAAACATAAAAATTTGGTCTTCTTGCCACTCTACTATTCAATTTGATCATCGATGCTCATCCAAATTAGTATCCTGTCCCCGCTTTCTCCTCTTACCCTTTGATGGGTCCTTTGGATATGCTAATAAGAAACCTAATGTTCATTTCAAATCCCAAAGTGAAAATAGTTTGTTTCCTGTAAAACTTACTTAATCTACATGCAGCCTAACCATTGATCCTTCGTGAGATCTGTAGGCACCACCAATGAGAACACGCCTCCAATTCTCACATTAAAACCATGGCTATTTTCAGCCACTAATTAGTCTGTTCTCCCTCACTTGGTAAAATTCTGACAGGTCAGGGATAGGCTTTTTTTCACCATGTTTATATTATTCACCCATCTCCTAAGACAGTATCAACCATAATCTGCAGACTATGAAATCAACCTTCATTAAATGAATTGAGTTACTTCCCTCTTGAAAAATCAAAAATTATTTTGACTGTAAGCATTACAGTTTCATGATAATAATCCTTGCCTTTTTATAAAATTGAAAGATTAGTGACTTCAGTTTGTTTTTCAGCCCTATTTGTAATGAGCAGTGAGAATATACACTCGTACCTCTCGTTCTAAATTAATTTCATGAAACATTTTTAGAAACCTTACAGCTAGCCTTTGTGGATAATCCTGTGGATTATTCAAACATTCTAGATTTTAGTGTCTGACCTTGTATCTGGGAACTCCTATTCAAGCACTGACAAAGGGATAAATCTATTCTCCACATATAAACTGCTGTTAAAAAAAAATCAAGATTCCAAAAATGCCTACAAGCCTTCTGTTAATTCCTTTGCTTTAGCCATTATTTTTGGCACATTTCTCAGGCTACAGAAAACTGGAACCACAGAGTCATCAGGTTTCATTGGCTTATTTAAGACATTGCAGTTGTACTGCCATTTATTTTATTCAATGAAGTATTTAAAGACACAGACATTTGTCTGAAACTGTTTACATAGTTCAAAATATCATCAAGGTTGTAATTTTGGAGGTTTGATGTGTGACTACTGACATTTAAAATCAATGTTCCTCATAATCTGATCGACATTGCATTTGAAATCCAAAGACGTTTGCTCATTAGAGAGCACTGAAAAGCTGAATGGCACACCAAAGATTGCTACCAATGTGACAAAATAATTGACTTGAATAAACTCTGAACAAAAAGTAGATATTTTGATATTGGACTTTTAGATTAAAAGTAACGTGGGGTGAGTGAGCTGTACTTACTGACTCGATGAATACCAGGAACATTGATGTAGCTACCATCTCCCTGATTAACGGTGAAGCCAGTTTTGTGGAGTCAGTTCAAAGAAGATTTAGTAGAACAATACTGGGAATGAGGGATTTTAGATACAAGGAAAGACTAGAGAAAATGGGCTCATTCTCCTATGTCAGTAACTAGGGGTGACAATTTCAAAATTCTTAGCAAAAGAGTAAGATGAGGAGAAACTTCTTTACTCAGAGAGTTGTTAGGATTTGGAATGTGCTGCATAGGAGAGTGGTGGAGGCAGATTCCACTGGAGATTACAGAGAGCTGGATACATATTTGAAAGTGATGAATTTATAGAAGAACAGCGATAGGGCTGGAAAGTGGGACTAGCTGGGTAGCTGTTTCAGGAGCTGGTACAGACACAGTGGGTCAAATGGCCTCCTGTTGTACTGTAAAATTCTATGATTCTACAAATCTAATATCTTTCTGCAGTACACTGTCATTTTGAATGCTCTCTATGTGAGAAAGAAATCCTACTTACTTAAGGATATATTAACGAAGTGGTTGTCTGTTAATGCTCGCTAATGCATTTATCATTTCCGTCGTTCAGACTGTTTGAGAGTGATACCTGTCTGACTGTTAATTGCACTCTGCTAAATTGAATCACTTATCCTAATGGTAGAATTGTAGATACACATAAATGAGGTAAGTATAAATTTTTCTGTGATCTAATGTACAGAAACACTTAAGATAAATGGTCCATAATTGCTCCTTTCTTTAGAAACAATTTACAGACTGTTTTGCATGTATAACTGATACAGAATGTAATGCAGACTGGATGAGCAGGTTAGGTCCAGAGCACTAGCCTTTCCAGCAGTGCCACCTAGGCTTAAATCCACCCCAGAAAATAGAATCTAATATATCGTTCTCATAATAAATATTACACATAAATTTTATTAAGCTAATCTGACTGTTTTATGACTCCAATTTAAGGACACCATAAAATGAAAATTGCAATCTGGTTCATTAATTATGCACCAGTATTGAAATTAAGGTGGAAGTACACTGTTCAAGTAATCTCTGATGCATCATAAATTAATTGTATTTTATAAGTGCTGTCATTGTTTAATGCTTAATATGATTTAGCAGTGTGCAGTAATATTCTATCTGCTTAGAATATACTCAACAAAGTATTGGTGAAAATGTACTGATACTTCAAATGATCTGAGCCATAGCGAATGGTCCTCTAATGATTTACTTATTGAGTGTGAATTTATTAGAAAGAATAAATAAAAAGGTGAAAGAGAGTTTGCTTGCCTTGGCAACACACAATGCAATCATGCCATCCAAAAAGATTAAATATTAACAGCAATTCTGGCACCTTCTATGGAGAGACAACAGTTAACATTTCAAATCCAATGACCCTTCTTCAGAACTACATTAAATACTCACGCCTTCTAACCTTCACTATTGTGCATAGGGGTTTATGGATTTGCAGAACACAGTTAAAATGACACTGGGTAACTTAATATTATGACTATAATAATAAACGGCCTTTTATTTGAAATGACTGCTCAGGCAGAGTGTACATGATTGTGGTCCCTTTAAATAAAAACCAGAGGAATAACCTTTCTTTGCCCTGTATTATACATGCTATAACTGAAGCATCTGTAGACAATTCGATAGGCGTTTTCTATCAAAGAACACAAAGCAGTGCTGTCTGCATGACAGTTTCCATTATCAGAGCTCGCCCAGACTTGTGCACAATGTACTGCTACAACATCTGCCACGTTGCACTGATTCTGGAACATTCTGCAATGATAACTTGTACCCTGTTACTTCCTGACACATTGTCGCATATTAATTGCTCTGTTGGTTAGTTCCTACAGCCTGAATACATGACAAGTCAGTTCAGCAGCCTAGAGCTGGCAACAACAAAAAAAAAAGTATTTATCAATATAACAAATGAAAACTGAACAGGCAGTAATAAAGAATTAAGCAGATCAATAAAAATCAAAGCAATATCTAATTCAGAACAGTCACAATGAATCTCTTTGTGTTAAATTTCCTTGTTCACGTATTTTTGAAGCCAATATATTGTACAGAACAATAGTTCTCTTCTCATCAATGTTTTGGACTGTGGCATGGAAACTAGCCAGTGGTACAATCTCTTAAGATTTAGTCAATGACTGAAATTTGGCATGAAAAAAAAAGTCTTATCATTAAGTGCACACGTTTTGTGAATTTCAATTAGCTTTGTCATGAGTAGATAATTAGTGTTAACCATTAATTATGTCCAGTGGATTGTAATATTTCTAAAGCCAACAGAGTTTCACTACAGTTCATGGTATCTAAATGATTAAAGTTACTTGAATCACAATATTTCTTCTGGTAGCTCCAACTCAAAGAAATCTAAGGAAATTGTGAAATATACTAGAGATAAATTAAGAGTTAATTTAATTAGTGTTTGCTTTGAACTGCATTGTGATAGAAATGTGTGTATTATTCATTCTATTACCTTGAAATGAAAAGATGACCTTTTACTGAAGCATTTAAATGGATTTACAATTGGAAAGTTCCAATAATATCAAAATAGGTCGGATTTAAACATATGTGAGGTCACCAGACACTTTTGAAACAAAGTATAAGACAAGGTAGTGAAGAGTCTACCATTAATACACTCCATAATTCGAGACATATTTCTATTCAGATATTCGCACATGCAGTTGAAGAGATGTGCAAGTGTCAAATGATGTTAATTTTAGATTAGATTACTTACAGTGTGGAAACAGGCCCTTTGGCTCAACAAGTCCACACCGACCCGCCGAAGCGCAACCCACCCAGACCCATTCCCTTATATTTACCCCTTCACCTAACACTATGGGCAATTTAGCATGGCCAATTCACCTAACCGGCACATTTTTGGACTGTGGGAGGAAAACGGTGCTACCTGGAGGAAACCCACACAGACACGGGGAGAACATGCAAACTCCACACAGTCAGTCGCCTGAGGCGGGAATTGAACCCGGGTCTCTGGTGCTGTGAGGCAGCAGTGCTAACCACTGTGCCACTGTGCCACCCATAATCTGTAAACATGCATGTTTTTTCTATTTAATAATCATCCAAATCCCTCAACTGAACCTGCCTCCACTACACTTCCAGACCCTAACATATTGCTGTGAGAAAAAAAGAAATCTCACCCCATATTTGCTTCTTTTACAAAACTTTTTAAACAAAGAACTGTGGATGTTAGAGATCTGAAACAAACAAAAGTGGAAATTGCTGTAGAAACTCAGTAAGTCTGGAAATGTCTGTGAGAGAAAACAGAGTTTAAAACAGGGTCTAAAACTGTGCCCTCTGGTTCTCGATCCCTTTACAAGCAGAAATAGTTTCTTCCTAACCACTGTCTAGCCCCCTTATCATTTGGAAAACTTCTGTTATAATCTCCCTTCAGCAATCCCCTCTCCAGGAAAATAACCCCAACTTCTCTAACCTCACAACTGAAGTTTCTCATCCTTGGAACCATTATCAAAAGTCTTTTATTGTCTCTAACATATTCATGTTCTTCCTAAAATGTGTTTCCTGGAACTGTACACAACACTCCAGCTGATGCGTCCTCTCCAGCTGACCCATCCAGTCTCCCTCTACCAACACCCTCCTCTGCCTCACTGAACTGGTTCTCACCCTCAAAACATTTCCTTTAAACTCCTCCCATTTCTTCTAAATCAAGGGGTTGACCATGGGTACCCGGATGGGCCCCAGCCACACTTGCCTCTTTGTTGGCTATATTGAACAGTCACTCTTCAGTACCGACACAGACACTGTACCCCAACTCTTCTGCCGTTACATCGATGATTACATTGATGCAGCGTCCTGCACCCAGGCTGAACTGGAGCAGTTCAGTGACTTCGCCAGCAACTTCTACCCTGCCCTTAAATTCATTTGGTCCATCTCGGACACCTCCCTCCCCTTTTTTGACCTCATCATTTCCATTTCCATTTCCGGCGACAGTCTCCACACAGGCATCTACTACAAACCTACAGGCTCCCATAACTACCTGGACTACACCTCCTCCCATCCAGTATCCTACAAGAACACCACCCCATTCTCCCAATTCCTCCACCTCTGCCACATCTGCTCGGATGAGGAGACATTCTGCTCACGAGCATCCCAGATGTCCACCTATTTTGAACAATGTGCTTTTCTTCTATCTGTCATCCAGACAACCCTCTGCCGCACCACCTCTATTCCCCACTCCACCACTCTAAACCCCCTCCAATGCAATAAAGACAAAGTCCCCCTTCCTCACCTACCACACCACCATTCTCCACATCCAATGCATCAGCCTCAAACACTTCCGCCAACTCTAAATAGACCCCACCACCAAGAACATCTTCCCCTCCCCATCCCTCTCTGCCTTCCGCAAGGTGCATTCCCTCCAACAGTTCTTGGTTCACGCCATCCCCAACTACAAACACCCAAACCTTCCCCTCCAACTAGAACAGATGCGAAACCTGCAGGTGCCCCACCCCCTTACCTCCATTCAATGCTTCCAGGTGCGACAGAGGTTCACCTGCCTCTCTTCCAACCTAATTTACTGCATCAGGTGCTCCCGATATGGTCTTCTCTGCATCGGGGAGACCAAACGAAAACTCAGGGAGCAGCTCACCAAGCATTGCAGCCAGGTCCGCAGGGGCCGACCAGACCTCCCAGCCACCGCCCATTTCAATTCTCCCAACCACTCCCTTTGCAACATGACCATCCTTGGCCTCCTCCATTGCCAAAATATTGGAGGAACAACACCTTATATTCCACCTGGGCACCCTACGCCCGGAAGACTCAACATTGAGCTCTTCAATTTCAAATAACCTCCCTCACCACATCCCCCACTCCCTCCCCCTCCCTTTCACTGCTCCCTGCCATCAACGGATTAATTCTTCCCATTGACCAACTAGGTTGTACCCTCTACCCGTCTTCACCAATCCCCACTTCGCCACCCTGCCTCGACTATCCCCTTTATCTGCAGCTTCCCCCACACCTACCCCAAATCCTAAAGAAGAGTTATACCCAAACATTGACTTTTGCATCTCCTGATACTGCCTGGCTTGCTGTGTTCTTCCAACTTCCTGCCTGCCTACTTTGGATTCCAGCATCTGCAGTTTTTTTTTTGTCTCATACAGGTTCTGCATTTGATTTATATTTCTATTGCTTTGAATTTGGGAGAGCAACAACAGCAGAAAGTTGGTTTAGCAAAATAAATTTGATGTGTCACAAGGTGGACTGGTCTTCTATCAGTACTTAATTTCAGAAATACAGTGAAATTGTGATGTGTTAAATTTGGTTGACTCAAAATTATTGTTGTCATGAACTTGTTAGCCATTCCTGTTGACAGAACAGGATATCCAATAGAAGTTGTGGAGTGGCTTGCCATGTGAACACACCAACCAATTGGAGTGGGGCTGTGTCACACTACAGCAGAAAGTCACAGGGAATTTTGCAATAATGGCTTCAAAGTTGTCTCACCCATATCCTGGATGAGTAAACATAGAAACGTACTGATAGCTGCAGGTATATGTCATTCTGCTCAGCCATTCGGTATAATCATGGCTGATCATCCAACTCAATAGCTTGTTCCCACTGCTCCTCCATATCCTTTGCTTCCTTTCAGCCCAACAGCTATATACAACTCCTTCTTGAAAACATACAATGTTGTAGCTTCCACTGCTTTCCGTGGTAATGAATTCCACAGGTTCACTACTCTCTGGGTGAAGAAATTTTTCCTCGTCTTATTCCTAAATGGGTTACCCCTGTCCTTAGACTGTGACCCCTAGTGCTGGACTCCTCTGTCAATGGGAACCTCTTTTCTGTACCTAAATATCAAGTCTTGTTAAGATTTTATGGGGTTTCTATGAATTCTGCGTTCTCACCCCACTATTCTGAACTCCAGCATGTATGTACCAAGACATGTTTTGAACCTGGATGAAAATAGACTATTTTATTACCTTTTACCAGATTGCAACTTAATTGTTCAAAGATGAAATGTATAATGTTGGCAAATGAGGCAAAGAACAAAGGCATCCATGTCTTTGTGCCAACAATGATAGGAACTCCAAGACGCTACATTCCTTTGCGAATGTCAAGACATTACCCACGCAGTGTGAGATTAACAAAATCTGCCTGTATGATCTCCAGTACACTTGTTACATGGAGCAGGAAATTGGACAAAAAGCATCAAGAAAAAGAAGAATAAGAAGAAGGTTATGGAAATACTGAAAGCATGTTTGACTACGTGCAGAAATTGCTGAACACATCCAAAGACAGCACACTATGCAGAAAAAGAGTATGGAGATTTTCCAAACCTAACCCTGAACATTTTTGATGTATTTGATAGTATGAAGGCAGGTGTGAATAAATTGAAAATTAAAGATACTTTACATATATCTGTTGTGTCACTGCGTTCTCATTTTGTTTTGGCACCAAGCACATTTATAGGCAAATTGAGTTACATTGGAGTTCCTCGGTTATTTTGATGCTCGACTTAATAACAATGTGTGAGTGGGCCTCTTGCAATTTGGCTTATTGTCATTTTAATGTCGTGCTTAAATACACCTTTAAATTAATACTTTCATTTTTGAAGGGCAGCTCTGACATTTTTATCATAATAATTCATTGTAGTTCAAGTTTGTACACAAAGATTCCAATCACTGTTGCACTAGCAAAGGGAGGTAATGATGGACCCCAGGCAAGAACAGATGGGAGAAGAGAGGGCAAGAGACCTAGGCAAGACAGAAACAAAGCTGGCAGAAGGCTAATACTAGACTGCATGGTTGATCTTTCATTAGAATTTAAACAAGATGCTGAACACCTCAAAATGGAATAAACTAATGCAAAAACAGGAATAGATGAACAAAATTCTCTATATTCTTGCCCACCTTTCAACAGCAGAGGTATGTCAAAGAAGAAGCATTTGGTCATCTGTCTGAATATGGCTTGGTATCAGTTTGAGACAAAAAATGTCAACAGGTGATATGGTAATGCAATTAGTGATTACAATGCTCTAGAAAGATGACCTTCAAATTTACACAATTTGTCATTGTGTTTAATATAGGTAAAAATGTAGTATCACAAATTCCTTTCTAATGGTTTGTGTACAACATGATGTTTTATATACTGTACATCAGTTTTATGCTGTGCAATATATATAACAATGAATATATTACTGTATGATTACAATATTGCACAGTATAGACTGGAGAGTCAGGCAGAAAAGTGGCAGATGGCTTTCAATCCAGACAAATGTGAGGTGATGCATTTAGGCAAGTCTAATTCTAGAGCGAATTATACAATGAATGGAAGAGCCTTGGGAAAAGTTGATGGGCAGAGAGATCTGGGAGTGCAGGTCCATTGTACCCTGAAGGTTGCTGCACAGGTGGATAGAGTGGTCAAGAAGGAATATAGTATACATGAGTATTGAGTATAAGAGCTGGCAAGTCATGTTAAAATTGTACAAGACATTGGTCCGGCCGCATTTAGAATATTGTGTACAGTTCTGGTCGCCACATTACCAAAAGGATGTGGACGCTTTGGAGAGGATGCAGAGACGGTTTATGAGGATATTGCCTGGCATGGAAGGTGCTAGCTATGAAGAAAGGTTGAGTAGGTTAGATTTATTTTCACTAGAAAAAAGGAGATTGAGGGGGGACCTAATTGAGGTCTACAAAATCATGAAGGGTATAGATAGGGTGGATAGAGACAAGCTTTTTCCCAGGGCGAAGGGTTCAAATACCAGAGGTCATGCTTTCAAGGTGAGGAGTGGAAAGTTTAAGGGGGATACACGCGGCAAGTACTTCACACAGAGGGTGGTGGGTGTTTGGAACGCGTTGCCAGCAGAGGTGGTAGAAGCTGGCACGGTAGATTCATTTAAGATGCGTCTGGACACATGCATGAGTAGGTGGGGAGCAAAGGGATATAAATGCTTAGGAATTGACTGACAGGTTTAGATAGTACATTTGGATCGGCTCAGGCTTGAAGGGCCGAAGGGCCTGTTCCTGGGCTGTAAATTTTCTTTGTTTTCTTTGTTTCCAGAAGTATGGACATTTCAGCAGGATTGAGGTTATTTGACTCATTCAAACGATACTGGTACTAACGAAGACCTGCTCTAATTCCTGAGATGTTTTAATATTTTCATGTGAAGTGCTCATTTCAGATCCTCTTACAGCCTTCAATACCCTGGGTTTTGCTATAAACTTAAAAAGATGCAAAACTGGGCATACATAAAACCGATATATGATATTCAGTGAAGAAAATATATTTTGAAAGAATTTCACAGTGGCTTTGACACTTGCTGGAACCCAGCAAGCACGGTACACTTTTCTGTGGTGAATTAATAAATTAACTATTTCAAAAGAGGAATGAATTTAACACTGCACATGTGCATGCCTACAAAATATCGAAGAATTTAAATCATGAAAAATCTGATGTGTTCTGAAGATCATTTTTCTCATAAAAGCACATGTGTGGCATTTTAGTTACTTCATAATAAAGGAAGATTCATTAATTTTCAAAAATTTGAAAATCTAAAACAACTTATCACAATCGCAATTCCTTTGTGGTTTCTTATTAGCAGGTCAACTGTTGATATTATAACAAGGATTTGAGAAACTAGTTTACAGGGAATTTTGATCTAGCTTTCATTACTTACATCGCTTAGTTTCTATTCTATCAGATGAAAATGACACCAACTGGCATATATGTAACTCTTATGTAATTAACTTATTACAAATAACACACTTGGAAAATTAATTTATGGCTCTTCTTAGAAGATACCACATGAACTGTACATTGCTCCAGGGTTTCTTTTGTGCTACCTGTAACTCAGCAACATGGATGGCCAGTTACAATTGACCTGTGCGTTCCATTCATGACTGTTACCTATTTTGAGGATATCAAATGTTATTTCGAAACTGTAACCGTATCAACAGAATATTTTGCAGTTGCATTTATTTTGTTGTGAATTCAATGATGGCTTCCATTTTTTCAATATTTAACTGTGAAATATTGTGATTACCATAACTTACTGAATTAAAGACCAAATGGAATAACAGAATGGTACAACTCAGGTGGAAGCTTTTTGGTCCTTTCAGTCTGCTCCTTCAAAGACCAATTTAGTTAGTTTGATGCTCTCCATAGCACTGCCATTTTTTCTCCTTCAGGAATATACAATTCCCTTTTGAAGACTGTCACTAAATTTGTATTCATCATCCTGTCAGGTAGCGCATTCTAAATCTTAAACACTTGTTGCATAAAAAGAATTCCTCATATTGTCTCTATTTCGTTTTCTGGTCACCTTAAATCTGTGTCCTCTGGTTGTCAACTCTTTAGTCATTGGAAATAGTTTCTTCATTTACATTTTCTACGTCCTTCGTTATTTTAAGTATCTCTATCAAACATAATTCTAGCCTTTTTTGCTCTAAGGAAAACAAGACCAGCTTCTCCAGGTTTTCATCAGCATTTATTTCCTTAAATTTAGAACACTTACAGGTGGTGTCATCAAAACATCTGCAATCAAAAAGGCACGAGATAGGATAAATTTTGATGATAAATGTTTCCCCTGACTTGTAGTTTCCCCTTAACTACAGTTAAGAGTCATAATTTCAGTGTTCTGTAGAGCTGATGTGTGGTTTACATTCTTAGATCTATTTCATCAATGTCTCTTGTTTCCACAAGGTAAAATAGGGGTCAGATTCTGCGGTTTCTGCTCTTGAAACCTTTCAAGTCTGGTTGGTTGATACTTTTTAGGGTTATGATGATTGCATGTTTTTAAAAGGAAGTTACCAATGTCTCATTTTTAAAGTCTTTGCACAATTTTTGGTTCTGTACTGAATGTATACTGGGCTAATGGGCATAGAAGGACTGTCATTTGATGTGGAAGGCAACAGGGACCATTGGTGGGGCTGGGGACATGGTTTTGTGGACCATTGGTAAGACCTCTGGAAGTTATCTTTCAAAAGATTTTGCTGAACAGACTGTGGTTCACACACCAGTAAGGGACCATAAACCATGTGTTCTTGAGAAGCTGTCCTGACTCCCTGAAAATTTCTGGGATTTAGGAGAAGTAATGGCGGCTTCTCTGTCAGGAGTGCTGGGTGTGAGGTCGCTGCTGCACGTTTCTCTCATGTTAGCAAAAACTGGGAATAGGGATGGGAATTCTGCAATCAGATACTGTCTATCAATTTTAAAGGCCCACAAAATCTCCTTGATTCTGTAAAAGGAAATCCAGCAGAAAGTCATCAAAGTTGAGCACGTTAGTGCAAATTAGGCCATAAGACCATAAGAGGTGCAGAAATTATGTCATTTGGCCAATTGAGTCTGCTCTGCTATTCAATCATGGCTGATAGGTTTCTCAATACCATTGTCCCGCTTTCTCCCCATAACCTTTGATCCCCTTGATACGCGAATCTATCTATCTCTGTCTTAAATGTACTCAATGACCAAGCCTCCAC
The DNA here is from genome assembly GCF_004010195.1 of Chiloscyllium plagiosum. NCBI lineage: Eukaryota > Metazoa > Chordata > Chondrichthyes > Orectolobiformes > Hemiscylliidae > Chiloscyllium > Chiloscyllium plagiosum. Next base: position 27,053,583 of record NC_057731.1, on the reverse strand, counting down.
AGCCTTTTTGTGGCAATGATAGGTTCACCACACTCTGGCTGAAGAAGTTTCTCCTTGTCTCATTCTAAAAGGTGTTCCCTTTACTGTAAGGCTATGCCCTCAGATTCTAATCTCTCCTACTAATGGAAATGTCTTCCCGACATCTACTCTATCCAGGGCATTCAAAATTCTGTATGTTTCAATTACATTCCCCTCATCCTTCTAAACTCAATTGGGTATAAACCCAGAGTCCTCAAACGTTCCTCATATATTAAGCTCTTCATTCCTGGGGCCATGCTTGTGAACTTCCTCTGAACACGCTCCAGGGCTAGTACATCCTTCCTGAGATATGGGGCCCAAAACTGCTCACAATACTCCAAATGTAGTCTGACCGAAGCCTTATAGAGCCTCAGAAGTACATCCCTGCTTTTATATTCAAGTCCTCTCAAAATAAATGCCATCATTGCATTTGCCTTCATAACTCCTGACTCAGCCTACAAGCTTACCTTGATAGAATCCTGGACTCGAACTCCCAAGTCTCTTTGCACTTTAGACTTCTGAATTTTCTCGTCATTTAGAAAATAATCCATGCCGCTATTCTTCCTACCAAAGACACTTTCTCACATTGCACTTCATCTGCCACTTCTTTGCCCACTCTCCATCCTGTCCAAATCCTTCTGCAGCCTCCCCAGCTCCTCAATGTTACCTGTCCCTCGAACTATCTTTGTATTGTCTACAAACTTAGCCAGAATGCCCTCAGTTTCTTCATTTAGATCGTTAATCTATAAAGTGAAAAGTTGTGGTTCCAACACTGAACCTTGCGAACACCACTTGTCACCAGCTGACATCCTGAGAAGGCCTCTTTTATCCCCACTCTCTGCTTTCCGCCAAACAGCCAAGCTTCTATCAATGCTAGCACCTTGCCTCTTACACCATGGGCCCTTATCTTACTCAGTAGCCTCCTGTGCGGCATTTTGTCAAAGGCCTTCCTGAAGTCCAGGTAGATAACATCCATTGACTCTCCCTGGTCTAACTTGCTTGTTACTTCCTCAAAGTGTTCTAGCAGAGATACAAGGAAAGTTTCATTAGATTGGTCATGTAAATGGAGTGGAAAATAGCCATCTCCAAAAGGAAATGTTAAATTGAGAAGTTTTGTGTCCAAACCTCTACTTCAGCAATGCTGTCCAAAGAGACATAAAAGCCTTCAACATTAATGATGACAACCATAAGACTCTTGCTGATGATCACCTCCAAAGCAGGTGCCAGGTCAGCAAACAAAGCACTGGAAGACATCACCCCACACGCCAGCAAGGGCCAACTTCATGTGTGACACATGTGTCAAACTTTGCCTTTCCAGGGTCAGTTTGTTCCGCGATCAAACAAAGTGCAGCCAATGATCTCATTTGACCTCAGCCAAGGTTCTGAGACTGGTTTCCCATCATCCCACACAGATGGAAGGATGCTAAACATCCACTGATAGGCAACTAAAAAACTTATTATATTTCTGAATTGCACAGTGCATATGAATGAATGGAAAGAAACCTTTGCATATGAGTGGCATGTCAATGCAAACGATGCATCAACTTACTGAGTCAGCACTGTTTATATAGAGGGACAAACCATAAATTCGTTTAAATTGCTTTGCCATATGCATACTACTCTTATAAAAAATGAAGCAATTGACTTTAATGCGTTTACAGAGCTCCACTTGAAGTCGTCTAAAGTCAGATGACAGAAGAAGGTTATGACAGCAATAAAAAAGCTCCATGTAACTACCAATGCTACCACATCTGTAGTACAGAAAGTGCTCCCATATGTTTTGAGTGAGTCACGCACTGAGGTGAGAAATGTACAGACGAATCCACGATTTCCAAAACTTTGAGATGATCTTTCTTTAGAATCCCATCCTTCCTCCTCATTTCTCAAAACACAAGAGTTGTTTTGAAAGAGTGACAGGAATAAAATAAACAATATTATTGGAGTTAAAATAGTAGCATGATTCTGATTGGCTGTAAAAATACTGATATAATTAAAGCATTCAACTGGATTTAGCAATCAAACCATGTTATTGTATTGAGAATATAAATCAAACTAGATTTAAAGTAATGTATACAAATGAAACTGTAATAATGTAATTCTCAGAGTGATAGCAAGCATCTATAATCTTGACATTGTAAGCCTTACCATTTGATGAATAGGAAATTAACTTTGTACTCACCAAATATTAATACAGACTAGGAGAAATAAATGCCACTGGAGAATAAATCATGCATTTAATGTGAAATTGGAGAGGGATTGGGCTCATTGACCTTTAGGAGGCAGATAGCTACAACAAGCTGTAAACCAGTAGGCAGTCAGCAAAAACAAAATGTCAGAAAGAGTCAAAAACGAGTTGAGAACTTTACCGGTGTTCCTCACAAACTTTCACTGCTTTGGAGATCGGAACTGTTGGGAAGTAACTAAACCTTGGCATTGTGGCAAAGTGTAATCTGTCAGCTTTGACAATAACAAAACTTATTCTCATGAAGTGTAACATAGATGATTCTGTTAGTGTCTTGTGATCCTCAACTTTGTTTCCCTTTACTGCCCATAAATGCCACTTGCTGTTTTGGACAAGCTATCTGGTGAACAAAAGCTAAACTTCAGTTGACACTCATCATTTTAAAAGAAAACTTGCATTTCTATAGCATTTTTTCACAAACATCAAATGTCTGAAATTGCTTTATTGTTGATGTAGTACTCTTTGAAGCTTACCCACTCCTGGTAATGTTGGGAACATGGCAAGTAATACCAGCACAGAAAACTGACAAACAACAATATGAAAATCTGTTTTATTGATATTGATTGAGGGATAAATATTTGTCAGGATGTTGAAAAGGACTTGCCTGTTTGTCTTACAAATAATAGCAAGGGATCTTTTACATCCATCCAAGCCTCAACTTTAACATTCAATCTGAATGACAACAAGTACCGGTTCCCTCACTATTGTGCTGCAATATCAGCCTTGAGTTTTATGTTTGAACCCTGCAGGACCCTTTTGACTCAGAAATAAGTGCATCTCACTTAACAATTGCAGTGCTATCAACTACCCCTTCACCCACTAGACACACTCCCTCCAATTTGGTGCCTCAATCAGTTAATACAGTGAGTGAACTGTCAATCAGGACAAACGATGCAGCCAGGAATTCAAACCTTAGCAGCTGTTCAGACAAATGTTATTAAGCACTTCCTATCAACTGTTCCACAGATTTTGCTTTTAAATAGCACATTAGTTGTTCACTAAATTAAGCCTGTTAAGAGTAACTAGTAGATTGCTGCAAGTTATTTTGTTAACTAGACATGATAGCTGTCTCTCGAATCACTCTTTGAGAAACAGCACTCAGGATCAGTAGAAGTGGGTGAAGGGTCACTCACTGGAATTAATTTTCACCATTTCCAGAAAATGTAACTACAACGTTTCAGTGAGTCATAGTAAACCTTACAAGGGAGTTTTCAAAATAATAGGCCTAATTAGTGAAAAAATATTCAGATGTTTAAAATGGCTTATATCATGAACATGTTACATCATGTGTACATTTATTGAAGCTTACAGTTGGATCTATTTCAAGATACACTCAGCTTCTTCTGTTCTGCCCTGAAATATAACCACTGTAAAGTTTCAGTGAAATGGACTGAAGGAATATAACATTTTCAGCTCATGGAAACTGGAAAAACACTTCTGCCAATACCACAGACAAGACTTTTATTTTTAATAATTAGGGATGAATTATCAGGTGGCTTTAGCTTTTGGAATAGGATGCCATCTGTCCATCTCTGAAGAACTGACAACAGAATCTGATGCCTACAAAAATATACTCTCGCCTAAAGGATGCACAGTGACAGCTTTCAAAGTTCACTAGAGAAATTAGCAACCAAAGAAGGAACGTCTCCGCCTTCCCCCGGAATTGCCAGTGAAATTGAACACTGCAGATGGAGTACCATGGACCACCAGGGAAACTGAACCTCACAGATTCATGGGCCAGGCAAAATCAAACAGTGCCTTCAGTTCACATCATTCAGATGGTATGTTTCCAGTTCAGGAGGTGAAGAAGATGTAAGTTCAGAACACCAGTGACAACCATAATATTGATAAAATAGAGAATGATAATAGAAAGTAGAGCCCACATGTTTTCGATGAAAGAAAGAGGCCCACATACTTTACCTACCCCCTACATCCACACTGCATACAATTCAAGACAACTAGGTACTGTTTCTTGTGTCCAATATAAAAGCCAGATCTGACAGGCAAACCCACATTTCTTCTTAACTGAAGTGAGACCAGCTGCATGAAATAAGAGTGCACTGAGAAACCAGTGCCTCTGGATTTCTGCAAAGGGTTTACACTGCATTCTCACATGAATTCAAAATTCACATTGATTCAAACGAATCACAGTCACTCCAGTAAAATTAGCAACACTAAACTATTAAGTTCAAAGGATCAATGACAAACTGATACATAATTTTAGTAGAAAATCTTAGCATCTAATTGTTGAAATCAATCTATATCATAAAGCATAAACAGAAATAGGTGGAGAAACATAGCCAGTCTGGCAGCATCTGTAGAGGGAAAACAGAATCAACGTTTTGGGTCCACTGACCCTTCTTCAGTACAGAAGAAGTTCAGAGTCCTGGAGAACAGTCCCTGGACCCTAAATGTTAACTCTGCTTTCTCTCCACAGACCTACTGAATTTCTCCAGCTATTTCAATTTTGTTTCAGATTTCCAACATCTGCAGTTCTTTATTTTTGTTTAAATAAAAAGCAGTTTTGCATCAGTTAAGAGATAAATTTATCTGTTGAGTTTATACAATTGCCTTCCTTTGCATATCTTCCTAAAAATTAGACAGCAAATGTTACATAAGCAGAGGACCCCATTTGTGTTTGTTGTCAATAAAAAATTTATTTCTCTCAGAATTATGAAAACAATCCTTTTTCTCAGTATATCCAAACTGCAGCCAACATCAAAACTGTCAGATTATTGTATTACTCAAAACCTTTATATTTTGCCTTTGTGAAATCAATCTGCAAGTGATAGATAATTTACTTGAACAAATAGCAGCAATATACATAAAAGAAAACATGTCAATAATCACCTCTAGGATATGACATGAATTGACTGCATTAAGTCTTTCCTGATTAGATTCTGTTTTGTCATTTAATAACCTACTGTTACACATCAAATTATTTCCAATACCTTTTCAGATTGTGAATTGTCTTAAGGTGAACAATGCGACGTGATCAACCTTTTCGCTCGATTTGTCTGGCTCGAGTCTTACTTATTTTGAGAGATGAAATTGGTGACAACAGGAAAAAAAGGGCTCCCAAAGACAACATATTTATATAATCATCAGTGTTGTATTCCAGTTTAAGAACCTGTGTACACCAAAATAATGACATTTTAAGATTGCTACAATACTTACCAAAGAAGTGCCAATAACAAAACAATAAAAAAGTGTTAATTTTGCAGTCCCTTCCACTATAGGATCAGTATGAGGTTAGTGGGGATTTGAGGATGGTGGTAAGGTGCAGGGGGCATTGTTGCCAGAACTTGAATTGACCAGTTCAACCCAAATGTTTCTGTACATTCAGCCTTTTAGTCCTTGGGATTGGAGATAATTTGCTTCACTCGAAGTCAATGGGTCCTGAGATAGGTGATAGGTCCAATGCACGCTGTTCAGTCTACGCCACATGCAAGACAAGTAGTCCTTTGAGTGTCAAATAATGAACTGATAAGCTATTTAGAATTTTCTATGCTGTCTCGAGCAAATTATTTTCATCTCTGCAAGTTTCCGAAGAAGTCTCGCAATTTATTCTGTGTCTTCCAAATAAACCTTATCAGCATTTTGGTCTATTTTAGCCAGGGACCCAAATGGGTTGCCAGCATTGTAGTCCTCATCATGGCTGCTTTGAGGATATTCGTAATCCTGCCTGTTGTCTTGGGTAGAACAATTGCTTTTGGGTCTGGTGTTAGGCAAACAAACAATTTTCCTGCCCAGAAAATCTAGTTTTGAATGATTTATACCTCAAAGTTAGACAAGTGTCTTGGGAGAAAACAGTAAAAGTCACACAATGCCAGGTTGTAGTCAACACATTTATTTGGAAGTACAAGGTTTTGGAGTGCTACTCCAGGATAGCTACCTGACAAAGGAGCAGCCCTCTGAAAGCTTGTACTTCCAAATAAACCTGTTTTGTGTGATTTTTAACTTTGTCCACCCCAGTCCAACACCAGCAGCTCCACATCTTGGGAAGAAATGTTGTACTGTTTTTCTTGCTTCTGGTTGAAAAGTTCTTTGACCTGAAAGACTGGCTCACAATCTAACAAACCACCAAGTTGTATCAATTGCCATGAAGTGTCAAAAAAGAAATGAAATGGACAGACCATCCGGCATTGAACTAACCAATGGAAATGACAACAGCAGAAACAGCCTTATCAACCCCGCGAAGTCCTCCTTACTAAGTTTGGCGGGAGGCTAGTGCCAAAATTGGGAGAGCTGTCTCACAGACCAGTCAAGCAACAGCCTGGCACAATCATGCTCATGGAATCAAACCTTACAATGTCTCAAGCATCATCACCATCCGTGAATACGTTGTGTCTCACCGGCAGGTTAAACCCAGCTAAGATTGTGGTGCAGCGGTATACAGTCAGGATGGAGTTGCCTGTGAGTCAACATTGATCCCAGACAATCAGGTCAAAGAGGGGCAAGGAAACCTCCTGCTAATTACTTCCATGTTGAACAATACTGAGGATGGCAAAGGTAGCAGAATTTAGTCTGGGTGAGGGATTTCAATATTCACCACAAAGAATGGGTGAGCAGTAGCATTACTGATCAAGCTGGTTAGGTCCTAAAGGACATAGCTGCTAGACTGGGTCAGCATCAGGTGGTGAGGGAAAAACATACTTGACCTCATCATGACCAATCTACTTGCCAGTGATGCAACTGTCCATGAGAGTAGTGGTAACAGTAACCACTGCACAGCCCTTGAGGAGACAAAGTCCCACCTTCATATTGAGAATACCCTCTATCATGTTCCATGGCACTATCACTGTGCTAAATAGGACAGACTTTGAATAGATTTAGCAACTCTAGCCACATGATATCAAAAAACAGTTGGAGGCACTGGATACTGCAAAGACTATGGCCATGACAACATTCTAGCAACATCACTGGAGACTTGTGCTCAGAACTTGCTGCTCCCCTAGCCAAGCTGTTCCAGTGCAGTTCCGACACTGGCATCTACCAAATATATGGGAAATTGCCCAGGTAGGTCCTGTGAACAAAAAGCAGGCCAAATCCAACTGGGCCAATTACTGCCCCGTCAGTCTATTCTTGATCATCAGTAAAGTGATGGAAGATATCATTGACAGTGCTATCAAACAGCACCTGCTCATTGGTGCCCAGTTTGGGTTCCACCAGGGCCACTCGGTTCCTGACCTCACTGCAGCCTTGCCAGACAAAACCGTTGAATTTCAGAGATGACGTGACAGTGACAGCCTTTGACATCAAGACGCATCAGTGTGTTACCAAGGACCCCTGGCAAAACTGGAATCAATGAATATCATGGGGAAAACTCTCTGATGGTTAGAGTCATACTTGGCACGCAAGAAGATGGTAGTGGTTGTTGGTCATTCATCTCAGCTCCAGAAGTTCCTCAGGGTATGTCCTAGGCCCAACTATCTTCAGCTACTTCCATCAATGACCTTCTCTCCATCATAAGGTCAGAAATGGGGATGTTCAGCAACGATTATACAATAGTCAGCACTATTCTCCACTCCTCAGAGACTGAAACGTTCATGTCCAAATGCTACAAGACTTGCAATATCTAGACTTAGGCTGAATGTGGCAAGTAACATTCACAGCACATAAATGCCAACCATCCCCATTAAGAGACATCATCCCATGACATTCAATGGCATCACAATCACTGAATTCTCCCACTGTCTATATGCTGGGATTAATATTGACCAGAAACTGAACAGGATGTGCCATATAAATACAGTGGCTCCAAGAATGGGTCAGAAGCTAGGAATTTTGCAGCAAGTAACACACCTCCTCACTCCCAGAGTCTGTCCACCATTTACAAGACAAAAGTCAAAAGCTTGGTAGAATACTTCCCATTGCCAGTTGGCTGCAGCTCCAACAACATTCAAGAAACTTGATACCATTCAAGACAAAGCAGCCTATTTGGTTGACATCATATCTGCAAACATTTCAGTCACTCAATGCTCAGTAGTAGCAGTGTATTCCATTTACATGATGTATTGCAGAAAGTCACTAAAGATCCTTAGACAGCACCTTCCCAACTCACTTCCATCTAGGAGGACAAGTGCAGCTGATATATGAAAACACACTACTGCAGGTTCCCTTCTACGCTATTCATCATCCTGACTTGGAAGTATATCACCATTCCTTCAATGTTGCTGGGTAAAAACCCTGGAATTCTCTCCCTAATAGCATTGTGGGTCTACCTACAGCACATGGGCAGCAGCAGTACAAGAAAGCATTTCACTTCCAGCTTCTCAAGAGCTGGAGATTTAAACAATCCTTGGATAAGCACGTGGATGATGGTGGGATAGTGTAGGGGGACGAGCTGAGAATAGTTCACAGGTCAGCACAACATTGAGGGCCGAAGGGCCTGTTCTGCGCTGTATTGTTCTATTGTTCTATGCCCTAACTAGGGACAGGCAATAAATGCCGTCACCCACAAATGAATAGAAAAACACCTCTAAGACTGTCTGCATCAACTTTCTTCATACTTGGAGCTGCCCGGTGGAATCTCCAGAAAGTACAGGTTGTATTCGGCTTGACCTCAACTGATTAGATTACCTACAGTGTGGAAACAGGCTCTTCGGCCCAGCAAGTCCACACCGACCCTCCGAAGAGCAACCCCGCCCCCTACATTCACCCCTGACTAATGCACCTAACACTACGGGCAATTTAGCATGGCCAATTCACCTAACCTGCACATCTTTGGACTGTAGGAGGAAACTGGAGCACCCGGAGGAAACCCACACAGACACAGGGAGAATGTGCAAACTCCACACAGATAGTTGCCTGAGGCAGGAATTGAACCCGGGTCTCTGGTGCTGTGAGGCAGCAGTGCTAACCACTGAGCCACCGTGCTGCCCCTAGAGGATTCATCTCTAAGAATAACACTTCCCAAACCCACAGTCAACTTACTTGGAAATCCATGTTTGACTTTCTTGAAACAGGTTTCTCTGATAATTATAGTTCAATCACAGCTCTTGTGAATGTTAAAATGATATCTGATGTGACTGTAGCAAAGATAAACTTTTCTCCTCACACTTTTTGGCCTGGTTCCATTCTCATCTATTCAATCCTTGACTGATAACTACCTGCAATATCTTCTCACTCCCTCACTATTTTTCTAGTGTTTCACAAGGATCTATCCCTGGCTCTCTCCCATCTCTTACCAGCATGGAAATCCTTGACAAAGTCCTAGAAAGACATGGGTGTCACATTCCACATGAGTTCCGATGATGTATAGTTCCCTCTCACTACCCTCTCTCTCAACACCTCCAATCTCACCATAATTGCTTACCCAACATCAGGTACTGACGCTCAATCATTTTCTTACAAGAAATTGACAAGACTGAATTTATTGCCTTTCTCACCACAAACTCTCCTCTCTTGCTACTGATTTCGTCACTCTCTCTGGCAATTGTCTCAGTCTAAACCAGGCATCTTGCAACGCTGGCTTTATATGTGACTCCAAGGTGAGATTTTGCCTACATATCTATACCATGATGAAGATAGCCTATTTCTATTTCTATAACATCACCTGACAGTGCTCCCGCCTCTACCCCTTTCCTGCGGAACCCCTCATCTGGGGGGGTTACAATTGCCTCTAGATTGAACTATTGCAAACTATTTTTACACATATCAAATTTTTGTTTGACAGTGTTCCTGTGAAGCATCTCGGATGCCATATAAATACATATTACTGCTGTCTGAACATTGGACTTGGTTGTTCATTGGCAACTCTAGGTTGTCATGTTAGTATAAATTCAGAGAAACTATCTGTGTGATAGAATGAAAGATAAGGAGAGAGATATTTGTGCGTGTGTATGAAACAAACAAAACTCACCAAATACAAAGCCAAATGTTTGTTTTAAAACTCAATGTCTCAGGGATTTATGTTTGGAAATTGCATGCGTGTTTTCCACGAGATGACAGGTAAAAACATTTCACAGCTTGACAATGTGAAACCTCTCTGCTCAATAAAGTGCTGACCTGCAGCTGGCCATTTTAGCTCATGTTGTTTCTTGAAAGCATTCGGTTTGATTTTCAGAACTCCACCCTTACTCCTCCAGTTCCACTTCTATCAGGCCTGCTTGGTCGAGTGTTGTAGAGAAAAAACACTTGCTAGTCTAATAGGAAGAGGCCTTATCGTAAACAAATTTAGTTTATTGCATTGCAGCAACAATGTACAATTTACACTGATGTCTTAGACATTGTGACAGAGGCAATGAGAAAAATCTAGATGATAGCTCCAATACCTTCGAAATTCTAAGTTGGACTCCCACCAAGTCCAAATAACATCTTCATAGTGGGTGATGTTTAAGGCACTCCTCAGTATTAAACCTTTCAAACTTATGCACATTTATTAAGCAAGCACAGGGTTTTGGCTTAGATGGCCACATGATGATGTTTCAGAGTTTGCTCACTCTATTACAGACTTGTACATTTCAGACCTTCTATACTTTTGATGGAATCAAACCTAATTTGAAAGGCATGGTATAGGTTTGCCTTGAAACTACAGTTTGGAGGTGTGAACTGTATGAAAGATATGTTCAAAAGGTGTTACCAACTTCATGTCATAATGCAGTACTGTACCATAAGTTAGACATGTATATTTTCTACAGTGTGTGATCATGGTACTTTATTTTGACAGGATAAGTGCCCTTTACAGAGTGCAGTTGCCAGCTGTCACTTCTACCAAGAACAGCACAGTGACAGGAGAAAATTCTTCAAATGCATCAGAGTATGTTATTACTGGATAAAGTGATGTTCTGCGTTGTACAATACTGAAGTCTACATCTGATGATTTAGATTTGAAATGTTCCAATTGCTTTATTTCATCCTTGAAGTTTAGGTCAGCCATCTGTATGGCTGTTTCAAAGCTTTGACCAATGTTTGAGCTGTTATTTAATTCTTGAAGTGCAACCCAGACATTTATTTGGCTGTTTCAAAGTATTGACGGATAACTGAGCTTCTGTCTATGTTCAAAAGCTTTAATGGATCCAGCACGTGTGATTTTGTTAACATAGTTGTTCAAGAGAGTCTCATTATAAATGTTTTGCTGACTTATAACCCATTAATGAATTCAGTTCAGCAAAGAGTTATTTATTCAATTTTGAGTGGAATTTCATTGTGAATGCCTAACATAATCCACTAATGGATTATGCCCAGCAAGGTTTCTAGTCATAGATGGTGAATGGAATGTGAATTTGTTTGATAGATTTTAACAGGTTTTCAAAGACGATAATCATTTTGTATGGCTATTAAAGTTTGTGTATTTTCATTGATCTATGAGCTTTTCAAAGAATATGAAATTATATGATATGATTTTGAGATCTGCTTATAAAGGATAATGGCTGAGTGGTTTGGGGTGTATGAGGGGTGAGGAGTCATAAGAAAGGGAGTCGGGGATTGGGGAGAAGTGGGAAGTGTCAACAGAATCTCACACACATCTCCAGAAATGGGCTAGTCTCTTAACCAGTGAAAAGGTCATTTAACCAGCCCATTCCTATCCCTGTCTCAAACCTCTGCCAGAGCCTACAGTTTCAACTGTAGGTTGTGCCAGTCACCCCATGATCAAGACAGCATTGGTAGGCACTGAAAAGTAGTAGATATGAATTTTGACATCAGGATCCTATGATTCTCACATTAACCATGAAAATACAGTACACAGAATACAAAAGAAAGGAAGTCGTGGTTACACTATTTGATGCACTGATTAGTCCCAAGTTGGAAGGTGTGACAAATTCCATATGCCATCGTTTAGGAGAAGTGTTACTGTTTCGGAGATTTCTAATGTAGGGGTGTTTACACGAATGTTACGAGGGCAAAATACTTCTGTTACATGAGAGATTAAAGAAACTGGAAATCTTACAATGGAGAAGCCTCAGGAGAGATTTGATAAAGATGTTTCAAATTTTGAAGATTTTTGATAAAATGAATAAAATAAACTGCTTTTAGTGTTGGAAAATTCAGCAACTGGAGCATGTAGGTTTAAGAATCAGAGGCAATATCAGAGAAAAATAATACACAGCAAGGTGCTATGACCTAGAATATATTGCAGCTATGGATGTAAATTTAATTATAATTTTTGGAAGGAAATTGGAGAAATGCTAGATGGAAGTGAATTTGCAAGGTTTCTAGGAAAGAGTAAATAGGACTGATTAGTTACTTCTGTCAAAGAGCTAGCACAAACACAATGGGCCAAATGGCCTCCTACTGCGCTGTATTCTTTTGATAATTCTGTGAATGTGTCATTGATTTTTAGCACAAACATGCTTTTCAATCTCAGTTCTAAAGCTTTTACAGAAAAAAATTGCACAGCTGCCTGAAGTTTAATATTCTTACAAATGGCTAGACTTCACTTGCAGAAATGTTTAGCTTGCCATCCAGTTTTACAAATAATTCCAAATACAATGCCTTCTTAATTGCACCAGTAAGTACAATTGTTAGGCTACCTTGCTTCTTGCTGTATAGGCTCTGCTTTGCAACATCTACACAGCAAGGACAAAAGATTAAGAACCAAAAATGCACATTTCAAAGAGTTCTTTTATTCCCACTGATGTGAAGTGGAGTCGGTACCATCAACATCTCACCATTAATAATGTGAGACAACAGTTTCTAGACAGCTTAGCTATAAAACTCCTTATCAAAACAAACATTGATCGCTTTGGCTGCTTTCACTTATTTTGTGATACTCTGCAGGCTTTTCCAACTGTGGAATTGTTAATTACATTCAATGACAACAAAACAGTGATTTCACATTATTCTCCTTCCTGGAGATAAATCAATGGAACAAATCTCAGCCAGGTCCTCCAATGGGCAGCTGCTCAGCTCTGACAGATTACCACCCAGGCAGTGAAAATGAAAATTTACCCCAATATGTTTCATTAATGTATACAGGATAAAGGCTGCACACTCAAAGGGGCCCCCAAGTTGTCCTCCACACAGGATGAAGAGGAAGTCCTCAAAATTCTGGTGTCAGACTTCACTGAGAAAATGGAGCTCAGGGACAGCACCACCCTTATGTTTTGACTACTTTTTCTTTTACTGGCTAATTCAATCACTCACTCAGTCAATGATATAAATATATTCAATTCACTAGAGCCCATAATTTACAAATCCCCACAAAGTAAACTCTGTTCAATGAAATTTTTTACTGCTAACACCCTAACCTATGTTCTTTGGCTCTGCTCGGGGCACATCTGATCTGAAGGAAGAGAAGGCACTGTTCACTATGGCTCACCACCTCATACGAATGTCCCCAAGCAACAGCCCAGGATTAAATGAGTAAGTTGCAGGGAGTAATGGAGGGTGAAACATTGAACTCAAGTGAGGAATTACAAATGAAGGACAGCATCAAAATGTTATTTTGAAATCTAGTCTAAATCATTTTATTTAGCCATTTGGTTGTGGCTTCATGATGCTTGCTGACTAAATTAATTTGAGAGCTTTACCAATATCGAATATCAAGCTGCCATGTTTAGAGAATCTGAAAGTTCCTTCAATGATATCAAAATTCTTGGTGATCAGTTAGTCATGAATTTGCAGCATTGTGGCAGACATAATTTTAAATTAACTTTCAATTTCTGGGACTCGAAAACATAAGTAGCTGCTTTGTTTTACCTCCTACTGTTGGAAAAGTACAGATTAATCTGTGAACTGTGAATTATGCCAGAAGCAATACTTACTTTGATTCTTAGAACATGTCATGAAATAATTTTTCTGCCCTACTTGCTTGTAAATTCTATCTTTTTTTGAGTGAATCCAAGTTTCTTTAGTTCTCTTACCCTTCATCAAACCTGATGGTTCATCAGTGCTGAAGAAAGGTCACTGGATTTGAAACATGAAATCTGTTTTCTCTGCACAGATGCTGCCAGATCTGCTGAGTTTCTGCAGCAATTTCTGTCTTTGTTTCAGATCTTCAGTGTCCCCAGTCTTTGTTTTATTTTATTCTTTTGTTCTCTTGATGGATGGACTACAGCAGCGGCACATAAAGGATTCCTGAAGCTCAAGACTAACCATGTTGTCCATGCAACATTGAAGAATACAATTCAAAAGAACATTTATTACTTTCTGACACAGCCTTCAGCACAGAAATTGTTAATGACAGCCGTTAAAAGTTCAATGACTATTGACTAAAGATTATTTCACCTTCAATAAATCAGTTTTGTTAACATAAAAGAAAAATGAAGAATCAAACTAAAGATTCATTAGAAAGTTGAAATTTGATTTACGTTGTATTTAAAACTAACAGTTAAATATTTTTCTGAATTCTAAATTTTAAACATCAAAATGTTGCATTACCAGAGAAAAAAAAGCCACTTTATTTTCATGTGACCCAGGTACTAGTGCATAATTTTTCCAACTTCTAATGGATCCATCAACTATAACTGCTATCAATCAAACCCTTTAGCATATCTACAATTAGACCACATATAAAATGGAGCTATTAGCATGCTTCACTCTGCAGTTCCATTAATAATTATGTCATGTCTTACTCCAACCTTACACATATTACTAATGGAAAATTAATTCTGTGTCAATCTTGAAAACTAAATGCAATTAAAATTTGCAATTAAAACTCCTCACATTGGGAACAGTGTAGACTTGTCAGAAAATTCAGCTAACACTCAGGAAATGGTGAAGATTCCTGGAAATCCAGAAGTCCCACTCCAAGCACGTCATTTCTGATTTTGTGGGGCAGACGCACATGAGCACAATTACAAAGATAGCTGGCCATTTAAATGATCAGCTGTCTTCATTTAGATGCAATTAGGGTCTGGAACTCTAAGTTCACAAAGCTGATCCAGTCATAATAGGTCTGTTTCAGCAAATGTATTTTGAAAAGCCATACTACCTGCCTGGAGAACTGAAGTACTTCTGTGGATGTGAACCAGGACACCTTCAAGGGGTAATCGGGTGCGCTTAGGCAGTCAAATGCCCTCTTTATGAGGATAACATTCGGGATTCTTAGAAGAATGTGCCTAAAAAGTGCATTGAACCATTAGCAATATCAACCAGAGAGCTGACAATCTGTCAAAGAACTATCAAGGAATTGTCAAAGAACTGTTTAATAATCCTGGAGAAGCTACCAAATTATGTTACAATCCCGAGATGGCTATATTTATGTTACGATCTGTTTAGGAACCAGTAACCTTTCTTTGTTTAAAGGAGATGGAGTATGTGATCCCATGTCCTTACTAAGAGATTAAAGCAACAAGATTCTACTGTTTTGAACAATCAAACTGAACTATACTATACAAGATTAGAACAATAAAGCAATCTATACTATGTACAGTATACTACTTACCATCCAACGTCAAGGATTAATATGAGATAAATATTGGTAAACAGACAATTGTGATCAAACAACCACAGGGAACATCAAACAGCAAATGGCGTCAGGACAGATGGCACAGATTTCTCCGCAATCACCCAGTTGTTAGTGACAGTATGAGTCACTAAATTTCATTAAAGTTAGTGCATGGGTGGCATGGATTGGCATAGGAAATGTATCAGGATGAGGGCCAGAGGGATAATGCTGATTTTATTCTTTTTCATTAAACTGTAATACAAGGAAGTGGGTCTTGTGTAGAATTCACATTCACAGCCAGTAGGATCTGCTGTCCTTCTGGAGTCAACCAGCTGCCTCCCAGGAAATCCAGCTGCCCGAAAACAAAATTCCAACCTGTTGGGCCAGTTTTTCCCAGATTAGGTTCACAGAGCTAGGAAATCTCCCATCTCTGTGTTCCTGATCCAGGAAGGAAAATCAGATCCTTAAATTCTGCAAACAATCATTACACAAAACAAAGATGCTCAATTAAGTTCAGATGACACTCCAACAGTATCAATTGTCCTGTAGAATTATACTGCAATTCTCAATGAGCAATTTTTCTAAGTCTGCAATAAGCACACCACGTTGCAACAAAGGATTACTGCATAAACTTTCTACACTCATAGTGATTTCAACATATCACATGCTCATCTAGAAGTTCAATATCATTGTCAAGATAAAGTAAATTAGTTACATATGTCTTGATTGTTCAAAATACTGCACATGGCGATGGAACATTACTTGCTGATAATTTCCTGCAGCTATTTATTAATTAAATACAAAACTGTTGTTCATGAGCTTCAGTTCAGCAAATTTTCCTCAGGGAAAATATGAATCCTTTGAATGGCTAATTAAATTGTTCAGTTTCCAGAACTAAACCTAAATATAGAACTTGGAGTTTAACATGAAGACATGTAGATGTAAAGAATAAAACACAAATTAATAGTTAAGACACGAAGGTTTTCTGGTGGATGGGATGTGTAAGCAATCCAAAGAATCACCAGGATTCTCATCAGGTATTCAACATTCTTAGTTTACATTTTGGTGACCAGTAAAAGTGTGGAATAAACAGTAACTAGGTTTCATTGCCTAAGATGTCCTGAGAATATGGCTAGATATATCTAGATTTGGTCTCATTAGTTTCAGTCAATACTTCCTATTGCTGTGCCTTGTGGTCTGAAATGATCATTCTTGGCTACATATAGCAATAAAAAGGAAAGAAAAAATGGCAGATGGCCTAATGGATACACTGACTGCACTGGAGTCAATAAAATTGCATAATTAAAAAGAACTGTTGCTTTCACAGCAGATCATGAATGTTGTGAATGTGAGGCTATAGCTTCTAAATGACACAATGTCTTGCTCTTCACTCTACGACCAAGAAGTACACCAAACAGAAGCAAGACATGGAAATTTATGAACCTGGAGGGCAAATCACTCTGGGTAACTCTCATATGTCTCGTAGGATTCACTAACAGAGCATGACTTGCAGAAACACTGGCAGTAGCACTCATTGTGTTGATACAAGTAAATTTAGTCCATCATAATTACAATCTGTCTTTTCTTGGAAGTACCTGGTTAACAAAAGTTTTCTTGGATGATTGAATAGATCTGTTATATCAGTACCAAAGCCAAACACTGTGTGTTTAATTTAAGGTTTGACACCTATTCTAATCTTGAAACTCTCAAAATTACTAGGTATTATGACAAGAATCATGAAAGAGCTGGCCGGTAACTTGTGTGTAACATTTTTGGAGGGGTTAGTACACACACTGATGTGGGCACAATACTTAATGATCAACATTACATATATTTTCCACAAAGGAATGGGACAAAGTAATCATTGTAGTTAAAGGAGAGGAGTGTGAAATATTGAATGGGATAAAGATAGTGAAAGGGAAAACAGTATTTATCATTCTGGAAAGTGGACAAATTTCTAGGCCAAATGAAATGTTAAATTACTAGATAAATCACGAGACCCAGATGAAATGTTAAATTACTAGATAAATCACGCGACCCAGATGAAATGTTAAATTACTGTGCCCAGAGGTCTGCTAAGAGAAGCAAAGGACGGAATAGCGAAAGCTCTTACTGTCATTATCCAAGTCTCTCTGGCAACGAGCCTGGTGCCCCAAGACCAGAGGACAGTTAATTTTCTACTCTTGCTTAGGGAGGAAGGGATAATCTGATTAATTACAGGCCAGTCAGGCTAACCTCAATGGTATGAAAATTATTGGAAACAATCCTGAATGTGTTGACAAAGGCACAGATTGTTTAGAGATTCAGTATTGACTTATTTAGTGAATTACATGCCTGTAGGGAGGCAAGGGCCTAGTTGTATTACTGCTGGGCTCTTAATTCAGAAGCTCAGGTAATGTTCTGGGGACCAGGGTTCAAATCTTGCCATGGCAGATGGTGGAATTTGAATTCAATAATTTTTTTAAAATCTGGAATTAAGAGGCTAAGAATGTTGCCAGGGTTGGAGGATCTGAGCTACAGGGAGAGGCTGAACAGGCTGGGGCTGTTTTTCCTGGAGCGTCGGAGGCTGAGGGGTGACCTTATAGAAGTTTACAAAATTATGAGGGGCATGGATAGGATAAATAGGCAAAGTCTTTTCCCTGGGGTCAGGGAGTCCAGAACTTGAGGGCATAGTTTTAGGGTGAGAGGGGAAAGATATAAAAGTGACCTAAGGGGCAACCTTTTCACGCAGAGGGTGGTACGTGTATGGAATGAGCTGCCAGAGGATGTGGTGGAGGCTGGTACAATTGCAGCATTTAGGAGGCATTTGGATGGGTATATGAATAGGAAGGGTTTGGAGGAATATGGGCCGGTTGCTGGCAAGTGGGACTAGATTGGGTTGGGATGTCTGGTCGGCATGGACGGGTTGGACTGAAGGGTCTGTTTCCATGCTGTACATCTCTATGTTTGGAAGGTTGTTTTCCTAGAGATTCTGCTGAACCCAGTGCTTTTATGGCACAGATGAATGACTTAGGTTTACTTATATATAGGTGGCATACATGATTATATTGCTTGCAGATGATGTCAAATTGATCATGTGGCAAATGAAGGAAAGCTGTGTGCTGCCAGAAACCATCAATGGACTGGTCATGTAGGCACAATAGTAGCTCAGAGAAGTGTAAGATAATACATTTTGTGAAAATCTACAAGGAAATGATTCTTTTCAACAAATGGTCGGGTTCTGAGAAATGCAGTGGTCAATGGGATCCTAGAGTATATACATCCACATACCCCTGAAGGTAGACAATAGACAATAGGTGCAGGAGTAGGCCATTCTGCCCTTCGAGCCTGCACCACCATTCAATATGATCATGGCTGATCATCCTTAATCAGTATCCTGTTCCTGCCTTATCTCCATATCCCTTGATTCCACTATTTGGAGACCAGAACTGCACTCAGTACTCGAGGTGTGGTCTCACCAGGGCCCTGTACAGCTGCAGAAGAATCTCTTTGCTTCTATACTCAATCCCTCTTGTTATGAAGGTCAGCATGATTAGATTAGATTAGATTAGATTACTTACAGTGTGGAAACAGGCCCTTTGGCCCAACAAGTACCTAAATTGATTCCATTTAGGTAGTAATCTGCTTTCCTGTTCTTGCCACCAAAGTGAATAACCATACATTTATCCACATACATTTATAGTAAAGAAGGCATATGGGATGCTCTCCTTGAGTGGCTGAAGCCAACAGTATAAGTGGAGGGAGGTTGAGCTACAACCCAAACAAACATGAATTAGATTACAGTACACCTGTCTATGTTGCTTTTAATAAAATCTCAACATCTAGAGCTAAAGCACACAGCTTAAAAGTAATGCGTCTTGGTTAAGACAGAGATGACGAAGAATTTCTTCTCTCAGAGATCGTTGTTAATCTTTGGAATCCTCTTCCCTAGACAGCAATGATAAATGGGTCATTGAATATATTCAAATCTAAGTTAGACAGATTTTTTGATCCACAGGGTAATTAAGGACAGGGGATTTGGTGGGGGACGGGGTCAGGAAAAGTCGAAGTAGATCACAGATCAGCCATGTTTTTATTGAATGGTGTAGCAGGTACGAGAGGCCGAAAGGCGTAATCCTGTTCTTATATCTTATGATTTTATAATTTTATGTTCCTGACTGCTCCTGATTAATTTCTGCCATAGCATTTTCACAGAATTTTCAGCTGATATTACAAAAGCCAGGCTTCATCAGCCATCCGACTGAATGATGATCAAAATGTTTCAATGAACATTGGAAAAATGAAGCAACAATATGCTCACCACGCCTGAAAGCAAAGCAGGCTTTATTAAGCCGCATGACCTAAGAATGGGCTTGCGCTACCTTTTATTCTCTTTTCTGTATCCAAAAGCGTAAGAAACACCCATTTCTTCCACTGCTGTGGAACATCCCAAAGTTATTTTTTCCACAACAAGGTATTTTTTCAGTACGGATAGGTCATTAGCCCAACTAGGAGGACTGGCTAGATACAACAACACTGACCACTCCATTCTCAACAGATAAGACTAATCTGCTGGACGTCAGCTCAGCATTCAGAGAATGGAGGTAGGTAAGCTACCCACTGAACCGAGATCCACTCTGCTTACACTTCTGGCAGTATTTTACTCTTTTACATCAAGCATTAATGCTTTATTGTGTCGCAATTGATTTTTTTTTTCTCTTGACCATCTTGTTTTGGAAGTATCAGTTGCCTATATATCATTCCAATTCTTATAAAAGAATATTGTTTGGAAATGCTAGCTGGAGATATTCACAAATTTCAATACTCAATCTGTTGAAGACGATATTCTCTGGGTGGTATTTTACTGGACGCTTAAGCTCATTTATACACTGTTGATAGAACAGCAGAGGAATTGCACACAAACACATTGTGTTCATCCAATTATATTGGCAGTAGTAATTCTTAACTTAAATTACAAAAATGACACTATAATCCAGATATTATAGCAGTTACCTAATCGATCTCTGGAGTGTTTTAGCACTGAATCTCTTCAATCATTTCTCTCATGGCTGAAAGCACGCAGAGAAGCTGATCCAAGAAATTTAAGTATCTCTTAACTGCAAATAGCAAACAAGCTATTTTTACAAAACAATCTAAGACCTTTGGACAAATGAAGCAATACAAAAGATTGAGATGGCAGAAATATTACTAATACTAACTACATACAATCACTTGCCTTAACTAAGCCAGCCTACATGTTTTTTATAGAATCCCTACAGTGTGGAAACAGGTCTGTCGATCCAGCAAATCCACACCGACCCCTCTGAAGAGTAACCCACCCAGACACATTCCCCTCCCCTTTTATCCTATGTTTACCCCTGACTAATGCACCTAACCTACACATCCCTGAACACTACGGGCAATTTAGCATGGCCAATTCACCTAACCTGCACATCTTTGGATGATGGGAGGAAACCGGAGTACCCGGAGGAAACCCACACAGAGACGGGGAGAATGTGCAAATTCCACACAGACATTGTGAGGCAGCAGTGCTAACCACTGAGCCACCATGCTGCCCCTTGAATTTAATGTTACCAGCAGTCTCTATCCACCAGCTGGAAAACCAGTGGTATCACAGCTGTGGCTATTTGTGGAGGCTTTGACAGGACTAAATGCCAATCAGCCAGTTAAGTGCCTAGCACCAGGGACTCCTGTGTCCTTAAATGTGTTGTCTTGACCCTAAGAGCCACTGGTCACCTATCAGAGGACCACTATGAACAGTCATCACTGCTGTGACTGCGGGAGATCCTGGAGCAGGTGCAACAATGGAGAGCCGAGAAGTGAGGTAAGTGGAACAGACTTGTCAGAGTCCATCAAGTCCCTCAGGATATAGGAGGAACACAGATATTAGTCTCTGACTCCAAAATGTGTTTGGCTGAAACAAACACAGAGAAAGCTGAAGAAATTCAGTAGGTCTGATAACATCTAAGTAGAGCAAAACAGAGTGAATGGTTCAAATCCAGGATGATTTTCTCCACTATTGAAGCAGAAAGCTCCCCCTTGAGAAAGAGGGACTCATTCTCAAGGTATATCTGGTCATCCTAGCGGGTGGATGGCCTTGTTCATCTTGTTCTTCACTAATCAGAGGAACCTGGCACATGAAGGGCTCTCCATCTCATGGCCTATGTCTCCTGCCTCCCAGTCCTTGTTGTGCAATGTTCCACTTTATCTTCAATTAAAGTACATTGTACTGCAGGACTGAGGAACAAGCATCACTATTAAAGGTACAACAAAAATACTACAAGAACACTATAAATGAAAGAATGGTTATGATATGATAACTCACAAAATGTAATTAACAATGTTATGAAACTGTAGAATCATGATATTGTAAGGTTTCTTTCATTAATCCACTTACTTCTCTTGAAAATTCAGTCTTCTGAGATGTGAAGATTTTGTTTATGTATTTTCTGATAATTTTGTCCACCACATTAAACCACGCTGTGGGAACAATTGTAACTTGGGTCAGGTAAAAATGAACGACAGCAACTTTGTTGGTTACTTTACATTCCACCAGATTTTCTCTCATAACTTCACTCCTCACTCTGAAAGATACTATTTCTAGCTTTTCTGAAGAGAAAGTTAACTTTTGTCTTCTTTTCCTGCCTTGCATTGGATCAATAATCTGGATGAATGGATTCCCTCTAATATTCTATTATATTTGATGGTTATGATGAAGATCAAATTTTATTACCACCAAGCGCCTTGGATCCTCTATTGTCAGAACTCCAATAAGTTCACTGACCTTGTTAGTGTCACTCCCACTATTTCTAATTGCATATTCATATCCTATGACATCAAAAGCATCATTTTTAGTTGCACTTTTTATTCAGCTGTGAATTTGCTGGTTTACATGATTGCTATATGGTTTTATGCACAACTGTTCACATATAATCTGCTTAACTTTGCAATCCACCTCAGAAATCCTGTGCATACTCAATGGATACCCCAAAAACATCTAAAATGTTCCATTACCGTGCACTTCTGAACAAGTTATCAACATTCAGCTGTCCACCAAATTTCATTTTAGTTCTTCTGACAATAACATAGATATTTTGCAGGGCTGGCCCAATCTCTTACGTACATACTTTACTACCACTGCCTATAATTACCACTGTTTGCCTAACCCTTTCCACCCTTTGATGAGGAAGGCGCCATTTAACTTTTAGCTGTAACACATGTTGTTGTATTTAAAAATATATCATGATCTAGGTGCAGAAGAACATTTGGCAGACTTAAACACTGAGGTCATTGCAGAGTCGGTTTTGAATGTGACCAAATGTACAAACGACCATAATTATCAAAATGCACTTTCATTGCTTTTGCTCCTCTTTTAATCTGTGTAGTGTCTTTATAGAGAATATTTAGTCTGGTGGAACCTTCTGGCACACATAACGTGTAAAGATGATTGCCTTGATTTTGTACAGAAAAGCTGTCAGTTAGGTGAATATATACAGCCGATGCCATTCATTGCATTAATCGTTCGCACGTAATTACACTAGAAAAATGTTATACTTGAGAATAGGATACCTTTCAGGCTGTGCCAGAAATCATTACATATATCATCACGACATTTGAATCTCAAATTCAGAAACAAATCTTTCTAGATTTCTACATATTCAAGTGGTAAGATCATGAAGATAAAGATTACCTTACCTAACAGATTTGTTAACATTATTAGACACTGTTCTCATCTGCTGTTATAAAATGTTGATTTATTGCTTTAGCTTTTATAAAAAGTAAAAATGAAAGCAATCCACATACTTAAAAATAGTTTCAGTAACACCACAAAATCTACTCCACTGCAGATTGATTGCAACAACCGACACAGAAATGCACAATACATATTCTACAATAAACTATTTTTGGTATTTCAACAGCTGAACTGACTGAACACTCTTTAATGCTGCCATAGGCACATTAACATAATAAAATTATAGATGATATACATTGTTCCCTTTGTGCAATTTGAAACATTAACTAAACAATTTGAGATGCAGGTTATTTCTTGAGTCTGCCTCTGAGGGATAGTGACAACTATTTTTTACTCATTCATAGAATATAAATGTTACTGGGAAGGGCAGTATTTGTTGCCTATACCTAAATGCCCTTAAAAAGGTAGTTAAGTGATGTACGTGTAGAACAGCAGCACCAGGAAGTTGGGATGCAGTGCTTGCCTAAAACCAATATTCTAAAGTCTGCTTTGATCCAAATTAAATTGGCTAACTGAGCTAATTAGCAATGAAGATAATGACTGACAATTTAATTCGAAGTAAATTTCAAGAAATGCAAAATAAAAATTCTTGATAGTATATAGTAAAGTGTTACCTTATAGGAAGAGGCTGATAAACAGACACTGTGGTAATTTCATTAAGTAGATAGAGAAGACATTAAGATGCTTTGGATAGAATCTTCTGCTGCTGGAAATGTGCAGCTTGCTGGTGGGAAGGGAACTTAATTAAGCAGGAAATTATATAGCCAAATCTTGCACAGTCACTAACTGAGGTCCTTAAATGGAACTTTTGGGACATTTTTAAGAGCATTTAAATGACATCAGTCCATTGCCACTGGGATTAACCACAGGTCTGTTTCTGATAGCCCCACAGGCAGCTTATCTAGGTTGGGTAGGCTGACATGGACAATGACTGCCTTATTGAGAGACTGGCCATCAGGCAGGGGAATGCCCACCAGTCCTCACCCCCTTATCCTTGCTTCTGAATCCCCTGGTACCCCTTTCCCCATGGTCAAAACCCAAAACCAACCCCTTCCTTACTGAGCTGATTCATCATTTACTTTTGGTTTGGGTTCTGTGTGATCCTTAGACACTGGGGTCCTCTTCCTCTAGCAGGCATGGCCTCCTCTGTGGTGCTGCTGAGTACAAGAGCTGCCAGCGTTTAACCAGTACCAGCTCTTGCACTGGGACTTCTGTCACAGGCTCTTGATTCCTGTAGAGCTAACGGTTAATTATGTCTTTTCTGTAGGAGTAGCTATTGAGTATATGAGTAAAGAGCTGTACCTTAGTGATGTGTGATCACATGGAACTGCACCCTGAGTCTACAGGGCTGAATAAGATGTCCTTTCTTACAATTCCTTTGTTTTGTCTTTAGTAAAGCCTCTGAATAGTTACTTACAACAGTGTATACCTCATCTTGCTACAATACTAAAGGAAGATCCACTAGTGGCTGCACCACTGTTTGGTATATAGTTCAGTAGGCATTCCCTGGAAGAGTCAAGATTAGAGTGGTGCTGGAAAAGCACAGCAGGTCTGGCAGCATCCAAGGAGCAGGAAAATGGACACCTTATGAAATCCTTGGATGCTGCCTGACCTGCTGTGCTTTTCCAGCACCACTCTAATCTTGACTCTAATCTCCAGCATCTGCAGTACCCACTTCCGCCTAGTTGATTCCCTGGAAGAGGCAGAGCTGGTGCCTCGCTGTCTCTACAGCTGATGAATGAGATCCTGGCACCTCTTGGGATCACAGGCTAGTTTGATATTTTTCCTGACAATTAATGTTGATATGTAAAAGTTACATTCGCTGGAAAATTGATTTAATATTCTTTCCATTAAATTGTATTGAAAGGGATTGACATGTATTGGGATGATCTAACAATTCTAAAAGTAAACACATTTCTTCAAGTTTAATTTTGCTTATTTTATTCCTTTCTCTGAAGGCAGTGAGTGATGATAGAGCATGATTCCATGATCAGCAGTGACCTTCTGGTATTTCAACCAAGTGGTAAAAATCTAATTAACTATTTGTCCCAATTATGTCCTCATGTACCATTCATAACTCTAAACCTCGAGCAGTGCAATCATATAGCATCATAGAGATTTTATAGCATGAAGAGGCCTTTGGCCCAACGTTTCTGTGCAGTCATCAAACAGCCATTTTCCAGGACTTATCCCATAGCCTTACATGCTATGTGCTTTAAGTGTTCATCTAAATAATTCTTAAATGTCTTGAGGATGCCTGTGTCTAGCATCCATTTAGTTTAGCATAGAAGGCTGCTCATTCTATGTTCAGATTAATTAATGGTAACCTTTAACAGTCTTAACTCTAGATTAGAGTGGTGCTGGAAAAGCACAGCAGTCCAGGCAGCATCCGAGGAGCAGGTCAGTCAATGCGGTCACCACAGATCAGAACTTTCCTCATCTTTTTGATTTAATATAAATTCTCAGTGGAAACTTCCTCTGAACCACTGATAGAGAATGTTCTTTTGTAACACAATATCACAGAGGAAAATAATGCTGAGTAGAATAATATAGAACAGAACAAAAATAAACTGAACATTATCAGAGCTAGCTTTATAAATATTTGAGCTAAGTTAAAGATTGAGACACTGTTACCATTATATCTTCAAAATCAGTTACAGACAATTATGATTAAGTTTACCATCCTGTGGTTCACTCTTCCTATATCTTTAAAATATTTTTTCAATCTGTTGGAGTCACTGCGAAAGCAGCGTGAGGGAGCAAATAAAATTAGTAGATACACAGTTAGTAATCCAGTCATTATGTCTGATTAATCTGTGTGTATATGCCTATAATTTAGCCTTTCATTCAGTGTTACAACCAGCACTGGATTAACATACAAGTCTTAATTTTTGCAATTATTTTCACTTTGAGAAGAGATAGTGAAAATGAGATGCAATCATATTTCGATATTTCAATAACAACAACATGTATTTATGTAGCAATATTAACATAATAAAACACCACAAGGTGCTTTACGAGCGCATTATAAAGCAGAGTTTGACAGCAAACTGTAAAACACGTTATTTGGGTAGATCAGCAAAACATTTGGCAAAAGAGATAGGTTTTAATACAGCATCGTGACGGGACAGTTTTGGATAGTATAAGTTGAAAAGTGAAAGGTTACTCCTGGCATCTGGTGACTGAATTGTGTCGAGTATGTGATATTGTGATTATTCTGAATATGAACAAAACTTATGATCTCAGCCCAGTCTTTTTCCAGCTATTAATATTGAAATGTAAAAGTTACATTCTATGTAAAGTTGTTTTTATTTTCTTTCCATTGGATTATTTTGAAAGAGATTGGGATCAGGATATTCTGATTTTTTTTAATGGAAGTATAAAAGAGTTGAACTGTAATGTAAACCTCACTTGGTGCCAGACATGATACTGAGCCTGTGTTGAGGACACATGTGGATTGGATGAAAACCAAATATTATTTGTTATGAATGATTGCTCAACTTGTACTTTAGTTATTTTTAATGTACACCACTAATGTTTCTTTGTTTTTGCTACTTTACTCAAATCAATTCTTCATTAAAAGTGAAATACTCCAGAACCTCAGCAGTAAAATTATACTTAACTTGTAAACACTTAGCATTTTTACATAGGATATGACCAAAATGTTCATGTATTTCTATCAGAAGATAAGAAAAATCTTCAGCTGCTTCACCAATGACCCTAAATTCATAAGTGGGGAAGTTCACTGATGATTGCCTAATGTTCAGCATCACTCATGACTTCTCAGATACTGAAGCAGATTGTGACAATGCACAGCAAGACATGGACAATATCCAGACTTGGACTGTTAAAAGGAAAGAAACATTTATGCCACACAAGCGACAGGCAATGAGCATCTCCTAAGAATCTAACCCCCACCCTTAAAAATTCAATGGGATTGCAATCTTCAATATATAAACATCAATTATCATTATAATTATCAATAATTATAATAGTCAATATCTGAAGGGTTAATATTAACCAGAAACTGAACTAAAACAGGGAAAAAAACACTACGGTTACAAAAACAGTTCAGAACCCAGGAATTCTGTAGCTAGTAACCCATTAGGGACTACGGGAACAATCTGTATTTGGAGCCAGAGGACATTGATAGGGTTCTAAACAAATACTTCATCTTTGACATCACTTGGGAGAAGGAGGAAGTACGTACAGAATTTGGGGAGAGGGACTGTGAAGTTCTTCATCAGATTAATGTAGGGACTTAGCAGGTTTTGGATGTTTTCGTGGGGCTTAAAAGCTGACAAATCCCAAGGTATGGATGAGTTGAATCGACTGTGGACGATGAGGGAGGAAATTGCAAGGGCTCTGACACAAATGTTTCAAACAGGGGAGGTACCAGAGGCCTGCAGGTCAGCTCATGTTCTTCAACTTTTCAAGAAGGGTAGTAGAGATAAACCAGCGAATCAGTGAACCTTATGTCGGAGGTAGGAAAACTATTTGAGAAAATTCCAAAGGAGAGAATTAATCTCCACTTGGAAAGGCAAGGTTTGATCAAGGGTAGTCAGCATGGCTTTGTCAGAGGGAGGTCGTGCTGAATACATTTCACTGAATTTTTCAAGGATCGGGTATGGAAGTGATCGGGTATGGAGTTGAGGGAGCACAGATGATGTAGTTGAAATGGATTTCAGCAAAGCCTTTGGCAAGGTCCCACATGGGAGACTGATAAAGAAGGTAAAAGCACATGGGATTGAGGGAATTTCAGTAAGTTGGATCCAATAGTGGCTTCATGATAGGAGACAGAGGATGGTGCTAGAAGGCTCGTTGTTGCTGGTGTCCAGGGGTATACCACAGAAATCAGTGCTGGATCCCTTATTGTATGTCATTATAGTATAGAAGAAAATGCAGTGCAGGATGAAAAGTAAGCTTGCGAATAACACAAGGATTGGGCAGATAGTTCACAATGAGGAAGAATGTCTTAGTTTACTGGACGTTATAGACAGAGTGATCAGATGGGCAGATCAGTGGTAGATGGAATTTAACCCTGATAAGTGTGAGGTGATGCATTTTGGGAGATGTGACAAGACAGGGAGTACTCAATGAATGGCAGGACACTACAAAGCTCAGAGGTACAGAGGAATCTTGAGGTACTTGTCCACAGATCTTTGAAGCCAGCAGGGCAGGTTAGTTAAGAAGACATGCAAGACACTTACTTTTATTAGTCGTGGTATAGATTATAAGAGCAGAGGGGTTATCTTGGAGTTGTACAGAACCTTGGTTAGGCCAAAGTTGGGTTTCTGCTGTGCAGTTCTGCTCATTGCACTATAAATATGATGTGACTACGGTGGAAGGAGTGCAGAGGAGATTCACCAGGATGCCACCTGGGATGGAATGGCTTAGCAATGAAGAAAGGCTGGATAGGCTCAGGTTATTTTCTTTGGAGCGGAGCAAGCTGAGGTGGACCTGACTGAGTTGTAAAAGTTTATGAGGGGCATGGACAAGGTGGATAGAAAGCAGGTGTTACATTTAGTTTGAAAGTCAATAACAAAGGGGCATAATTTTAAGGTAAAAGGCAGGAAACTTAAAAAGGATTTGAATAAATTGACTTTCATTCAGAGTGCAAATCTGGAAGACAATGCTTGGGAGGGCAGTTGAAGTAGAATACCTTACAACCTTTAAAAAGTGCTTGGATGCGCACTTGAAATGTCAAAACATTCAAAGCTATGTGGCAAGTGCTGGAAAGTGGGATGAGTCTAGATTTAGAATTTTTTTTTGGTGCAGATTTGATGGGCCAAAGGGCCTCTTCTATACCATAGGATTCAAAGATTCTAAACGTGTGCTAAATCTAGACTTGATGTTGGAATTTGCCTTTGTCGTGAAGTGAGGTCAAACTAGCAAGTGTGGAGCGAAGGAAAGCAATCAGATGGTGGTTGTTGTAAAAAGAGAGATGTGAATTGTATGACCGTTAATGAATGGGGATTAGGAGGGTGGACTCAGTAGAAGCAATCTTCATTGAGTAGGTCTCTGAGAGCTCGAGTAGATGGATGACTGCTTGCTCTCATCCTCCTCCAAGATGCATTGCTTCCCAGGTGGTCCCTCACAATTGTCATTCTAGAACATACAGTATACAACCAAAACTCTGGATAGTCAATCAAGGTTGGAATGCAGAGGTCCTCTGGAGGATTTCAGAAAGTAAGACTATTGTTTGCCAATTGTTTGATGGTCTTCCTTGTACCTATATAGTTCTTGTTATAGAATCAGAACCAGAAAGTGGATACAGCACAGAAGAATGCCATTCAGCCTGACATGTCTGTTCTGACTCTCCAAAGAAGCAGTTGACCAAAAGACACTCTGTTGTATTCTCCCATAGCCCTGAAACATCCTTCCTTTTCAGATAAAATACTAACTCTTTCTTGTATGCCTTAATTGAACTTGCCTCCACCACATTCTCAAGCAATATGGTAGGGGCAACACAGTGGTTAGCACTGCTGCCTCACAGCCCCAGGGACCCGGGTTCAATTCCCACCTCGGGCAACTGTTTGTGTGGAGTTTGCACATTCTCTGCGTGGGTTTCCTCCCACAGTCCAAAGATGTGCAGGCTAGGTGAATTGGCCATGCTAAATTACCTGTAGTGTTAGGTATAGGGGAATGGGTCTGGGTGGGTTGCTCTTTGGGGGGGGCCAGTGTGGACTTGTTGGGCTGAAGGGCCTGTTTCCACACTGTAAGTAATCTAATGTATTCCTGATCTTAACCACTCGCAACATGAAAACATGTTTTCAAATTTTTGAACCTCCAATAATTGGAACAGATTTTCCCTATTTATTGTGTCCTGACCCCTCATGATTTTGATGACCTCATCAACATGGTTTACATTTAACAAACCCGCACTGGCTTTACTTAGTTAACCCACATTTGCCAAAATGACTGTTTATTTTGCCCCAAATATCACTTCTGGAAGACAAACTACCAAAGTTCACTGAATTTAAAATGACTGGCCTGGTCTCATATTTACTCATTTGAACAAAGTTGTAACATTTGCAATTCTTCGAGCACCACTCCGGGGTCTAAGGATGACTGGAACATTATTACCAGTGCCCCTTCCAATCTCACTTCCTTCAGTATCCTTGGATGCACTTCATCTTGGCCTGTGTTTTATCAATTTAAGTACGGACATCCTACCTAATACCTCTTCCTACTGATGGATTGGCACAAAGTTTAAAAAACATGGCTGCTACCTTTGTAGCAAGAATTTATGACAGTGTCTGCTGACACCAATCATCCAATGATAAATTCTGACTGCACATGCTCACCTCCAATTGTTTTCAAATGCACATGCATAATATAAAGCTAATTCTGTACAATTAAAAAAAATGATTTGTACTTCAGTCATACATTTTTTCTTTCATTTTTAGGGGTTTGGATAGGTTTTTATCTCTCTTTATTTCAATTTATTTACAAGATTTCATTGTGACTATGTTTGCTCCTTGGTGTTAGGATACACGGTCTCTTCAATATCCAGCAGGGATGCAATTCTACTCCGTACATCATTATAGAGGGAGAAAAAAACTCTGAGCAATTGCAGTGCATCACTCAATTTATATATAAAACACCTACAAAATATCTGTGCACAGTCCTGCTTTGACTTTTTAAAAATTCTGTCATGGAATGTGAGTGTCTACAGCTAGTTCAACATTTATTGCCCATCAGGTTGTTACAAGTCAACCACATGTCTGGAGTCACATGTAGGCCAGACCAGGAAAGGATGACAGATTTCCTCCTCTAAAGGTGATTGCTGAGCCAGTTTTTTCCAATGGTCAACAATGGTTTCATTATCTTCAGTAGACACTTAATTCCAGATTCTATCAAAGTCAAATACTGCCATCGTGGGATTTGAACCAATGCCCTCGTAATGTTAGCTGAACTTCTGGATTAATTGGTTAGCAATAATACCACCAGGCCATGCCTTACCCCCAGATACATTTCTCTCTCTTTGCATCAGACAGCTTCTTTCAATAAGAGTGGATGTCAGATCACAAGAACTTGGAGATATTGCCTGATGCAGCCTGGAAGGAGCCTGACATGAAGATGTGCAAAGCCATGATCACCTTCACAGTCATTGACAATGCTGTCCTCACCCTGCTCTGAGGCAACAGCTCCTCCTATCTCAGGTTGCAAATTTCTCTGAGAAGCTCCTTTAGGAAAGGGTGACATTACAAACACTGTTCCTTGCTTCAGGAGGGTGGACACAGCTCTCTAAAGACTTCATAAACTTCATGTGACAATTCAAGCCTTGAAACATTTCTACTTTATCGGAAATAACCAGTAAAAGTCCTACAGCAACCACTTCTAACAGATTGATGATGCCTTTACATATTAAATTGCATCAACAACACTCTGTCTGAAAGAGAGCTTCTCTCAGCGCTGCTAAAGGAATGTCATCTTAGCTTTCATACTGGAGTTTTAACCCATGGTTTTCAATTCAGAAATAAGTGAGGTGCCAACTGTACTAAACCAATACATCTGAACTGAGCTAAAGGTTCAATTTGTATTTTTACTATCATAAAATTAAATAATAACTGGTACGATTTTAAAGGAAATAGCTGATCATGTCCAGTCTCTTCTCATTGCTACATGTGGCAGACAAAAGCAGGAGTTGCCAGCTTCTATCTTATATAAATTGCTAACTAAGGGCTATATTTTTCCAAGTGACCACTTGTGTTTGAGCCTTGATAACATCAGTCAAGGCGAATTTGTTTCTCCTTAAATTTGGTGACAGTATTAATTAAGCACAGCTTGGTTAGATATTAAACAGCCCACTGGCAATACGAGTATTATACCCAGAGTGTTACATCAAAATAAATAGATTTTTATTCTGGACAATACACTTTTCATTGAGCAAGAAATTGATTTTTATTTAGACTAGTTCTTTGGCTGCAGCAGAACTTTCCAAAGTAGTCTGTCAGTGTTATTTACTTTAGTACTGAAGCTAAAGTATACAATTCTTTTTTTTGAATAATGGATATACAATCAAAATTATTGCTCAAGAATGACTGTATAGCAGGGCAAAACATGGTAAAAAGGATGTTAAAAAAAGTAAAAACAATCCAAAAAAACATGAAATCTATAAAAAAGAACAGTGTACACAGCAACCAGAAAAAAAAATTCACACCACACAGTATCTAACAGAACAGAAACAGACCACACAGCCCATGTTTATATTCCACATGACTCTCCTTGAACTCAAATTATCTCTTCCCTCTCTGCCCCTGTATTTTTCTGTTTCCTTCTCATTCACACATTAACCTAACCACCCATTGAATTCATCAATGCTATCTTCTTCAACAATTTCACCTGATAACAACCTTGTTCTCATCGTGTGGGGAAGGAAGTTTTTCCTAAACTCTTTGTTTGTGATGGCTATGTTATACAGATGCCCCTTATTTGGATTTGCACACAAGTTAAAATAATTTCTGTGTGTTCACCCTACTGAACCCTGTTGCATTTTTAAAGCTTTTTATCAGGTCTCCAGGGAAAAGAGGTGACTGCGCCTGCTCAATTTTTCCTGATAGTGGCATCCACTGAGTTCCGATAACACCCTTGAAAATCTATCTACACTTCGTCTGGTACTTCAGTGTTCTTTCTGCAACATGGAGACTTGCTCATTGAATTCCTAGTATGATTAATCCAAAGCATCACGCAAAGTGAGCTTAACCCCATGATTTCACCACCTGTTCTAGAAATGAACCAGAATACTCTGCATTATTTGTGGATGCATTAACTCCTGGAGCTACTTTTAGTGATATAAGTATCTGTATTCCAGGAGATCTTGATCCACTATGTGTTTTAGAATCTTACCTTTCAAGAGATAAGTAGTCTTTTGTAATTTCACACACCAAAATGCGCCATAATTTGTTGTGTTAA
Organism: Chiloscyllium plagiosum; assembly: GCF_004010195.1. NCBI lineage: Eukaryota > Metazoa > Chordata > Chondrichthyes > Orectolobiformes > Hemiscylliidae > Chiloscyllium > Chiloscyllium plagiosum. The sequence goes on along the minus strand of NC_057731.1, from coordinate 27,020,319 downwards.
ACCTAATTTTCCCTTTGCCTGTATACTCTATCAGGCTGTTTATGTCCTCCTACACTTTGGCTCAATTGTCCACATTATTATCTGTACCCCTCAGTTTGGTGGTATCTGCATATTTCACCACATTTATTCCAATTCTTGAGTCCAGCTTTCTTTATGCATATTGTAAACAACAGTGGTTCAAGCACAAATGCCTTTGGGAAACATGTCCTACATTTTGCCAGAGTGAGCCAAACCTCTTTTCCTACAGCCAGGATTCCTGCTGACTTGTGATGCGTAATTTAACTACTATCTTCATTGGCTACCTGACATTAATAGGTGGGTGGGTAGCCCTTCCAATCCTCATCCCACCTCCAGGAAAAGTAGACAGAAGGATGTGGGATTGCACAGGTAAAAACGAAACGCTGGCTGACAGTGAAACATTAAGCACTCTCTCACTCACATCTATTCACTCTCTGCTCCAGATCTATGGTGTTCTTCTCCTGTAGAGAAGAGGCATAGAAAACGGCACCTAGCATGTGCATCTTGTTCATTCATGCATATGCTTGTCATTTTTTCCAGGAACATAGGTACAGCTGAGCACAAAGGTCTGAATTAGAACCTATTTAAACAACTAAGAAAAGCTTAAATAGACTTGACAGCCTACATTTGGCTGGCTCCAGCTTTCAAATTGATTTAGCTGTAATCTCTAATATTGGGGTATTTAATCTTCCAAAGACTAAGCAGCAGGTGTCATTTATTATGTATAAATTTGCATTACTGAAACAATATAAGCAAAAAGTGAAAGTTAATATACATAATTCTGGTTACCATATCGAAGAAATGCTCGTCTCTGTTTAAGTAAGTCAAAGTAATTACAAAGCATTAAAAGCCCACAGCTATTTGCTGACTTTGCATTCTTCACATGCTTTCATGGTCCCTTGAGTAGAGATGACCATTTGTGCACTTTCGTTCAGACACACATCCCCTGAGACTATACATCAACTGCCAAAAGTTTGATTTAATTGTGACCTTAGAAAGTTGAGCACATAGTAGTGTTCCTAAGAAAAAGATAATGATTCTCAATTTGACCTTCATAAACTATTTAAATAAAGTGTTTACTTATGGCCAGGAGTGTGTACAAAATGGGTAACATTGAAGTGTTTATGAAGTTGGGCTTGCTATTGTTTCACTGCATGAATAGCAAATCTGTTCATAAATTGCACTGGCAGAAGGTAGAAACAATTATAGTAAGAATGGTGCTATTCCACTGCAATAATATACCCGTGGCAGCATAACACCTGTTTTCCAAGTGCATGTGTCCTTCAAAAATCTCAAAATAGTGGTTAACAAGTCTAACATACTGGTAAAGAGAATAGCACAAGCATCGGCATCCTGAGTTAAGAGTAATGCACACAGATGACAGGCCTGCATTATTGAGAAATCTATCTTTGAGTTGGATCACCCCTAATATTTGCATACCACATATTGAGCTCACTTACCATACTTGACCATAATTGGTATCAAGGCCATTTCACCACTAACATCTAATGGATGGTCAAAAAGATTTGTTGCTGTGGTTTACTATTTCTTGCGACCTTTTCATTTTGTGAAAATTCTCACATGGAGGACCCTCCTAGCTGGAGGGTTTTTTTTGCACGACGCATGTTGTTAACGTTTGTCTCACAAACTGTCTGCCTGCGGAGATGAGTGATGTGATGGGACTGCATTTGAATATAGTAGTTAAGAGAATTAAAGAGTGCATCAGAGAGTAGGAGAAGTTGCCAGAAAAGAAAGGAGGGTGCTTTACAAGAAAGGCATTGAACACTGAGGAGCTTCAGGGAGAATACTTATCTCAACTTGAATGAGGAGACTTAACAAATTATTGAAACTGCCTAATCATCATCCAAAGTCTCAGGCCGTGACATACACATCAATATACGTGACTGTTGAGATCACTTCCATCCTTAACATACATATCCCAAGCTCCTTTCAGACTGCACAGGCGATAGCATCAACATTTCTTAGTTAGCATTTATTACTGGTTAATGACTCTGTATAACTCAGCTCATCTTTGTATAAATAAGCTATTCCTTCTCCCTCTATTTGCTGTTGCCTTTCCCTTCAAATCAAATCTAATGTTTAACATGTTTTTTGACCATGCACTTTCATTGCAGCCTAACTTGTTATTCCTTGCTCTGCTCTACCACCTTCTGCTCTTTGTATGATATGATCTGCCTGTGCTGAGCACAAAACAAAACTTTTCACTGTACCCAGATACCATAAGACATAGGAGCAGAAATTAGGCCATTCAGCCCATTGAGTCTGCTCTGCCAGATAGTACATGTGACAATAATAAATCAAATCAAATTAAATCTTTCTGCCTCTTGCGTGGCTGTACCCTTTAATTAGGACAATGTTTAACAGGACTTAGCAAGATACAATAATCTTGAGGATACTTGTGAGTCAGAATTTAACACTCCCCTTGATATCTCCAGACATCTGGATAGCTCACGTGCTTCATTACGATCAAGGTCGAAATTAATGCCTTATCTTATTTCACCTCAGCTCCTGTCCCTGGGCTATGAGCTATGGCAGCAGTATGTATTCTAGTCTCCTGACAGGCATTCCCACAGCTTTCTTGGCCCTTTCCAAAATGCTGGCACAGTTGACCGCTGTTGGATGAAGGAATTGTTGGAGTTGCTAGGATAATGAGATTCATATGCATAATACTCTTCCAATGTCTGCAGAACAGCGATATATTTAGACAGCAAAAATCATTTGTGTTCCTAAAAGGGGAGCATTCGACCAAGGTTGGATATGGCCATGTGAGGACATGCCCTGCACCCTGGGCATTCCTGGATTAAGGTAGAAATGAAGGATTATTTCCTATTGCAGACTACCTTAAAAAACCAAAGTATTCAATTCACTCCAAGAACAGAAGGCTGCAAGAGGAATGGGAAGAGGAGGAGAAGGCTAGGAGAAGGGTGGGGTAGAGAGGGCCACAAGAGAAATGGGGGAAGAGGCTTCAGGAGGGGTTGGAAATGAAAAAGCTGCAAGAGTGATGGGGGTGGGCGGGAGGGATGGGGGTGAAGAAATAAATGAGGACAACACTTTCACAGAAACAGTTAGTCAGAACTTGGAGCATTCCTTCCAGATACAGGAAGTTTGCAGAGGGGGTAGCTTGGTAGCTACGTGCACTTGACAATACTCAGTCAGCATATGTCAGCCAATAATACAGGATTCCCTGCAATGAGGAAACTGCTCCCAAAGGAATACAGAAAATGACATGTTTCCGTTGAGTGCTCACCACGAAGGCCATAATTGGTGACATGCAGACCACTGCCCTCAATCAGATTAAGACAAAGTTATTGAGGGAAGCTGAAAGCAGGATGTCTGACCTGAGGCTAACATTTTCTGCTGAAGAAGGGAAACTGACTCACCGATCAGACCATAAGTACAGCCTGTGGGGTCCAGAAGTGAGAAAGTACAGCCAACTGCCTGCAGATGCTATTGGAAAATCTGACAGCATATTTCAGTGTGCAGGACTTGAAGGGAAGCCACTGGTATAGTTTGACTTGAGGAAAGACGGGGTAGAGAACATATCCTTCCCGCAATGCCCTGTGACGTTATTCTATGAACTTGGCAAATAACAAAAAAAAACCTGATTCAACCCAATCAGAGTTTGTGATCAGCATAAGTGAATAAGACATCTCAAATTATTTCATAGATAATGAATTTCTTTGATGCTGTCAATTATTATGTGCATAAAATACAGTCAGAAATTCCCTTGAACTGGCACAGGTTTAAAAATAATATACTTCACTTTATATGCAATTAGAAATCAACAGATTAAAATAGTTTCAATTTTTCTTTGAACAAATTGTAATGTTATCGTACCACTCCTAGTTCAAGAAAACTCAAACAACAAGTGTTCGACTTTACATAACCTCATGAATATCTCCAACCTAGGTTACATTTTCTTTGACATTTCACAGCCCAGTCAATCCCACAACATCCAACATTTTCCTCATCTGGGGCAATTTAGGACAAGAGGTCATAATTTTAGGATAATGGGTAGCAGACTTCAAACACAGATGAGGAGGCATATTTCTTTCAAAGGATGGTGCACCAATGGATTTCACTACTCCAGAGAGTGGTGGATACTGGGACAATGAAAAAATTTAAAAGAGGAGATATAATAGATTATTAATTAGTAACTGGTTGAAGCATTATGGAAAACAAACAGGAAAGTGAAGTTGAGACTGAGGTACAATTAGTCATGATCATATTAAATGGCAGAGCAGATTCAAGGGGCTAAATTATCTATTCCTGCTCCCAGTTCTTATGTTCTTAAGCAAGGCATACAGAATGACAGAATTGTGACAATGCAGGTGGACATCATTTGGTCCATTTCTCTGCATCAGGTTTTCTTCGTGCCATTCTCTCACCTTCTCACTGTAACCCTGCACATTCTTCCATTTTAGATAATAATCCAATTCCTTCAACTGAATCTTCCTTCACCACACTGTCAGGCAGTGCATTTCTGACCTTAATCACTTGCTGCATAAAACAAAATCCTCATGACCCTTTCCCTACTTTCTACATGTGCTTTCTCATTCTTGATCGTTCCATGTATGGGAACAGTTTCTCCCTATCTATTATCTTGAGGTACCTCATGATTTTGAATGCTTCCATCAATTCACCTCTCAGCATTCTTTTCTCCAAGGAAAATAGTCCTGGCCTCTCCAAATTACCATCTGAACTGAAATTATGGACATTAGACCAAAGAGATCATGTTCACCGAATCTCACAGTTGCATTTCTTGACTGGCTGCCTTTTGAATTGACACAACTAAACAATATGTTCTTCACTTGCTTACCAGTTCACTAAATGTCTTTCTAACAGCAGCATAGTTTGCTGTGCAGCCTGTTCCCTCTATTATGGCCTACCTCACTAACCCAAAATACTTCCCAACTTGGGATCTCCAATGCTCCCTATCCAGTTCTCAAACAATCCCATGCACAGGCTTTAGGTGCCCAAAAATAAATTTCAGTGTTAAACTGAAACTAGGTGGCATTGTGATTGTACCAGGAGCACCAGCAACATTGCTCGTGACTTGAAGTACTACAAAACAGAAAGATTGAAATATTATCAGCAGCAGATCAGAACTGTTTTACATTACATCAATTACAAAGCTAGACAGTTATTTAATCGCCATGATCCTATTTTTGTTACACAGTATGCTGAAGTACCACAGCGTAGAGCATTGAAGGCTATAATTTACTGAGCAGCTACAAAGTGAATTGTTAAAATTGTATTTTTAAAATAGACTAACAATGCAATCACGTATTTTTAGACATCAAAACAATTTAGGTTCCAAACCATTCCAATGAAACCAAGGGCTGAGGTTTGCCCTTTCCCATGGTAGGGCTGAAATGAGGAGGCTATCTTATTTTGGCAGGAGGTGCAATCCAGGTCAACACATTGTCAGCAGTACCACCATTGCCACTAGTGGCGGACATTGTGAGACTGCAGCTCCAGAAAGAAGGCACATGAACAGCGCAGCTCCTCCAAGAGGAACTGAGGGATCATTGAATACTGAAATCAAAATACCCATGAAGCTGGGTGGTGACTCCTAATTGGCACACAACAGAGTCAATTGGTCTCCAGGTGGGCATCCAAACAACAACTTTCCAACATAAGGCAAGACAGTGGGATGGCTCCTGATGCCTTCTGACACCATTTTCAAGGCTTCCAACCTTCAATCATACTCCCAAAGGACCAGGAACCCTCAGCCTCAGGTTTTCAGAATTGAGGAGCTGAACATTTGCCATAAATGTGGCAACAGGAACCAGACTTTGTTTCAAGAAACATGGTGGGAAACTGATTAAACTGGTTGTCATGGGAGTGAGTCCTTAATTGATATGGATTTCCTGACAGCTTAGATTATCAAAAGAATTAGGAGCAGGAATAGGCCACTTGGTCCCTCTAGCCACTGTCCACTGTTCAATAGAATCATACTGACCAGTTACTCCACAATCCCATTTACTCCAAAACTTCTCACTCCTTGCTTACCATGAATATATCTATTCCTTTCTTAAAAACTTACAAATACTCTGCTTCCACTGCCTTTTAAGGACAAGAGTTCCAAAAACTCATGACCCTTCGTGAGACAAAAAAGTTCTTCTCATGTCTGTCTTAAACAGGTGACATGTTATTTTTAAACAGTGATTCCTATTTGTATATTCTCCCAGATAAGAAAACACGCTTTTCACATCCACTCTGTCATCATCCCTCAGGATCTGAAATGTTTAAATCACATCACTTCTTACTCTTCCACACTCCAGTGGATACGAGCCCAGCTTTCCAACCTTTTCTCTTTGCTTTACAAGCCAACCCACCTATTCCAGTTATTGGTCCAGTAAACCTTATCTAAACTGCTCCCAATGCATTCACACCCTTCCTTAAATTTGGAGACTAATACAACATTACAGATGTGATTTCACCAATATAGAACTGAAGCATGATCTCCTTACTTCGTATTTAATTGCCATCATAATAAATTCACATTCTGGAAGATTTCCTCATGATTTGTTTGATCTGCACACAAATCTTTTTAGCCTGTTTATATCCTCTTCACAACTTACTATTATATTTATCTTTGTATCATCAGCAAATTTAGCAACCATACCTTCTGAACCTTCATTCATGTCATTTATATGAATTGTAAAACACTGAAGTCCCAGTGTTGATCCCAGTGGTACACCACTCACTACATTTTACCAACCAGAAAATTCCCATTCATGCCCATTCTCTGTTTTTTTGTCAGCTAGACAATCTTCTGTCCATGCCAACATGTTGCCCCCAAAATCAAAAGCTTTCATTTCACAAAACCATGTTCATTCTGTTTGATTATCTAGAACTTTTTTAAGTGCCCTGGTATAACATATTTAATAATAGCTTCTAACAACTCCCCAATGACAGATGTTAAGTTAATTGGGCTGTAGTTTCCTGCTTTCAGTCTTCCTTACTTTTTGAATAAAATAATTAAACTTTCTATTTTTGAATCTAATGGAACCTTCTTTGAATCAAGGGGGTTTTAGAAAATTAAAACAAATGCATCGACTGTCTCACTCGTCGCTACTGTTAATATCCTCAGATGATCCTAGGAAGGTCATCAGGACCCGGGAAAATGCCAATCCTCAGCATCAACAATGTGCTCAGTACCACTTCCACAGTGATTATAATTCCTTTCATATCCTTTCTTACTTCCACTTCCCAATTTACAGCTATTTCTGAGATGATTTGATTTGATTTATTATTGAAACATGTATCTAAATACAGTAAAAAGTTTTGTTTTATGTGCGCTACAGGCTGATCATAACATGCAGGTTATTCTGCGACAACAGACATTTCATTAACGCAAATTCGCTGTAATGTGATTGATGAACTGGGGATACTGTTTCTAAAGTGCGAACTTTTAAAACGTGTGTTGACTGTAATGTGATTACATTGCCAACACTCTAAGAACTGTTTCTAAAGGATGATTTTTCGATAATGCAGGGTTGCACAAGAATACAACCTTCACATCATAGAAAATCTATCTGCACAAAGATCATTGGGTGATTGAACAGGGTGAGCAATACAGAGTTACTGTTACAGAGAAGGTGCACAGAAAGCAAGATCAACATTAGGTTTGAAAATTGAGAGATCCTTTCAGAAGGCTAATAGCAGCGGGGAAGAAGCTGTTCTTGAATCTGCTGGTATGTGTGTTTAAACGTTTGTGTCTTCTGCCTGATAGAGGAGGTTGGAAAAGATCATAACTGGGGTGGGAGAGGTCTTTGATGATATTGGCTGCCATTCCATGACAACGAGAAGTCAATGGATAGAAGGTTGGCTTACATGAAGATCTGGGCTGTGTTCACAACTTTCTGTAGTTTCTTACAGTCCTGGGCAAAGCAGTTGCCGTACCAAGCTGTGATGCATCCAGATAGAATGCTTTCAATGGTGCATCTGTAAAGGTTGGTGAGGGTCCTTATGGACATGCTGTAATTCTTAAGGCATCTTTGTGTCTTCTTGACCGTCGCATCATGGGTAGTTCAGGACAGATTGTTGGTGATCGTTATTCCTAGCAAGTTGATGGTCAACCGTCTCCATCTCAGTTCCATTGATGGAGATAGGGGCATTCCCTCCTGCTTGCTTCCTGAGGTTGATGATCAGGTCTTTAGTTTTGCTGACACTGAGGGAAGAGATTGTTATCTTTGCACCACATCACCAAGCACTCTATCTCTTTCCTGTATTCTGTCTTGTCATCATTTGATATCGGGCCTAAAATGGTGGTATCATCAGCAAACTTGTAGGTGGAGTTTGGATGAAGTTTGGACACACATTCTTGAGTGTGCAGGGCGTGCAGTAGAAGGCTGATGTCAATTGTATCCTCTACAATAAAGACTGTTGCAAAAAAACCTATTCATCTGCCATTTCCTTAATTTCCGTTATTAATTGGATCCAACCTTGAAATTTTGCTTTGTTGTTGGAATGCATTTATTTTTTGTAATTCTAACATAATGCTGTCATTATTCTGAAGAGTCATGTCAGACTTGAAATACTAACATTGTTTCTCACTCCACAACAATGCCAGACCTGCTGAGTTTCTCCAATACTTTGTTTTTATTTCCAATTTCCAGCATTCCTATTATTTCGCTTCTATCCCATTTCTTTCTTCCTTTATACTCCATTCTCCCATGACATTGCTCTTAGGCAGTCTGGTCACAGCTCCCAAAGTGAATTCTTGTCTTTACCATTTCTCATCTCATCCAAAATGCTGCAATGTCCTGCTTTCCTGAACTGAGGTCTTCTACTCTATTGACCCAATATCATCATTAACTAACAGAGCAATCCCTTGACCTTTTCCTAAGTTCCTGTATGTTTCAATATTTAAGCCCAAATCCATAGCATTATCCAGTCATGTCGCCGTAATAGCTATGAGATTATCATTATTTATTTCTAGTTGTGCTTCCAGAGTCAGCAGCAGCTGGAACAGAGATTTAGTATTTAGAATGCCCATTGGCAGGCATCTGCTTGTTCTGAGGGACAGATCTACTGATTGCACAAGGCATTCCACTGCCATAAAGGAAGCAAGATATTACAAGAACGACAAAGGTCTGGCTACCATGACAGGGGAGGACATCAATGCCCACCTGAATCTAATGCTAAACACGGTAAAAGAGAGGAGCTGGATCCTTTTTTTACACATTGGCAGCAGAATGTCATCTTGTCCTGTAACAGAGGCAGCTCTCTGTTCAGCAACATATCCTTCTGTTTCCTCTTCCTCCTACTACTCCTTCACCAATGAACTGCTCCCTTCCAGGGTCTCACTATCCTCAAGATCGATTCACTCCTTTCTTGTGGCTCATGTCATGGTGATTTGAACAGACCATTACAATGAGAAAAACTTTTGCAGGATGGCACCACCTGACCAATCCTAACATGAAATTGTAACTTCAGGTGCCTGTTGGCCTGCTCAGTGGTTTTACTCTGAACTGGTAGCATTTGTTGTAATGACTTTGTATCTGTCTGGGGTTCCCTTGAGGGGCCAATAACCATTTCTTCAAGGGATTTGTCTTGTCTCCAAGGAGGCTTATTTAAACCCACTACTTCAAACCCCATCCATTCCTGGGAATTAAATGTTCCCCTATAGTATCAGAAACCGACAGAAATAAGTGTTATTCCCATCTCTGAACAATATTTCTGATGATTAATCCTGAAATTCAAAATTGAACACCTAAAATAAATATCAGTCTTAATAGTTTCTAAAAGGATAAAAGACAAGGTTGTGGACATAGATCCTTAGTTAGAACTGAACAGTTCCTTGCAATTCTCATGAATTATTTTCTTTTGCTTTCAAATCTTGGTGGAATTGTGGTGTATTTCCAGGATTTTTTTACTTTATGTCAGATTTACAGCACCAACCTTTCTATCCAAAACGCGTTAATGGAGCTGTCAGGAATACAGATTCACGTAGAGTTGGGTGCCATATACTGCTTTTCCTAAAATCAACCTACAACAACAAGTTGATATGTTTACAGCACCTTTCATGTTGAGAAACACACCAAACCACTTCACAGCAGCTTGTGATCAGATGACTAGGAGTTTTGTCAAAGAGGCAAGTTTTAAAGTATGTTTTAACAAAGTTTCTGAATAAACCAATTTGAAGCAAACACTAATAATTTAGAAATGCAAATACAATTGGCAGTAGCATTCTGTCTTTTAGATTCCTTGGAGTAGAACACATGATCCAACTAGATATTTTCACATAAGGCCAATAAGTAGCCACTTTCCGTAAACAGTTCCAGGTTAATTTTCAATTTCTGCTTTATACCTTTTTGCAAAATACTACGCAAAACAAAAAAAGCACCAACTTAAATATAATGTAATATGCAGTCTGTCAGTTTTTTTTGTCATTATTGCAGCGCTGAGAGTTCAAACATTACTTAGCCTACAGAAGCTTAGGGGGTCTGCTGGAAATACCTAAAGCCTTTAAGCTTATGTTTCCCTGCTAGCCACAGTGCAACATAATATACAAATGTGGTTCAAATATTAAGTCCTGGTTTGTATTATTGATCGTCTGATATTGACACTCAATGTTTATTTTATCCTGTGCATTTTAGACACAAACACTATTTTCATTTGGAGCAAAGTAACATTTGCAATTGAAGGCAACCACACACAAAAGGCATGAGCCTATTTCATAACCTCAGTAACCTTAGCTTTCTCCCTTAATCCAATACTCCTGTCACAATAAAGCCTCTGTCTAGACTTGAGAAAGGAGACATGGGATAGATGCTGCTCTGTCCTGTTTCACATTTTGTTGGAAGGACGAGCTCCTGCAAAAGTACATTACAAGATTACAATACAAGACCCATTTTTCTCCACTTCCTGACCACAGTCAGCTAGAAGGGAAGCTAGCTATCAAGTGGTTAAGCCTTTGGCAGGATGCTGCAGCCACAGAGACAAGCTAAGGGTGAGGGGGGAGTCAGAGTCCTGAGAGGTGGAGATTCAAAGATCTTGAAGGGTGAGATTGAGATTGGAGGCTGGGGGGGTGGAATTGGTGGTCAAGGGGTTGGGGATGGGAGGCCTGCAAGATGGGATTGAGAGATAAAACACTAAGGGGACAAGAGAGATCATCGACCTAGGTTCATGGGAAAGTGGCTGAAGGTGGGGTGAATGGACAGAGGTTAAAGGCTGTGAGAGTTGCTGTTGAAATTCTTACACATATCTGCAAAAATTCCAGACTTCATAACTTTATTGCTTTCCTGTGTGTCTCTCATCCTCCAAAATCCAGAGACTCAACCTCATTCAAACCTTTGCTGCTGGTACTTTATCCAACACTCATCACTTCTATCTTCACTAAACCCCATTGGCTCACAATCCTCAAAGTTATTCCTCACTTTATTTTTCTTTCATGGCCTCACCTCACCAGAGAATCAGCAAAACTGGAGCATTGAAGAAGGCTATTGACCCACCAGGTCTGTCATGGCTCTTTGATAATGTAATCCAAATGCCAGTCCAAACACCCCAGTGTCACTCCATTTCTCTGGAATCTTTATTCTCTTTCTAATTTCCTTTTGAAAGCTCCTATTGAATCTGGAGTGTATTCCAAACCCTGACCATTTGTTGTGTGCAGTTTCTGCTTTATCTCCTTGAACTTTATAATTATCCCCTATCAAGCAAAATCCAATTTCACTAGTTTTCATTTCTTGGGTTTCAATTGGTTTGCTGAGTTGCAAGGGCTCCTCTAGTTAGCCAGAGTCAACATTCTGGAAGCCTCTCCCAAATATAGCACCCACTGTTGTCGGGAGTCGGATTTGGAATTGGAGGCCCCAGCATACATAAGATCACAGTTGCTTTAACTCAGAAGAAATTTTTGTCACCATTTCTGAAACACGACTCATAGGCTTTGGTATTTGTGGGAAAGTCTAAACCTACCAGAGATCTCCTTTTTCGGAGAGCTCCGGGCATCCTTGCAGAGAGGTTCGGGCTTCTGTTTAGGATTGGTAACACTAGATGGTTGTTTCTGTGAATACAAAGTACAAGCACTCTATGGAACTGTTAAGCTGTCAAGATCTTAAATCCCTTGCCCTGTAAATTGTGGAGGAATAAAAGCTTGCTTTGACTCGATTGAAATAAAATAGTGCTTGCAATTTTAATTGATTTTTTTTACATAAGCTGGAGGACTATCAGTATAGGATTCGTGCTGTGTGACTGCTTCCACAACCATCAGTACGTACGTGTGTGTACGTTTATTTGTGTTTACATGTGTGTGAGAGGCAGAGGGGCTTATAGATTAATTAACAGCACCTTATAAAGGCAATGACCTGTCTTTGAAGTGGGATAAGATTATGAATACACGAACATACATACAAACATACATATTAACAGCAGAGATTTGGCCTTCAACTCCTCAGCCTGCTCCATCTTTGAATAGGATGGTGGCTGATCTGAATGTAACCTCAAATCCACTTGCCTGTATAACAAAACCTTTCACCCCCTCTTGCCCAACAAGAATCTGTCTATCTCCACCTTATAAATAAATTGGTTAAACATGATTTCCCTTTCATAGAACCATGCTTCATTTGTCTAATTCCTTTGAATTTATCAAAATGCCCTGCCATAACTTTTTTCCATAATAACTTCTCACATTTTCCCTGTAGCAGATGTTAAGTTCACTGGCCTGTAGCTTCCTGATTTCTGTCACCCAACTTTTGAATAAAAGAGTTACATTCACTATTTTCCAAACTAGTAGGATGAAACCTGAACCAAGGGAATTTTGGAAAATTAAAAACAATGCATCAACTACCTCATCAGCCAACAAATCTTGAAGGCTCTTTATTTTGTATTCATTCATGAAATATGGGCCTTTCTGGCAGGGTCAATATTTATTGCCCACTTCTAGATGTCCTTGAGGAGGTGATGGTGAGCTGCCTTCTTGAACGACTGCAGTCCATCTAGTGTCTAAGGCGTTTGGTGAATTTCTGCAATGCACCTTATCAATGGGTCACATTGCTATTGTTATGTCTTGCTCGTGGATATTTGTAGATGTGATTCCAAGCAATTGGGCTGTTGTAAAATGGATGGTGTTAGTCTTTTTGAATGTTGCTGGAGCTGCACTCATCCAGGCAAGTGGGGAGTATTCTATCACACTCCTGACTTGTGCCTCGTAGATGATGGACAGGCTTTGGAGAGTTAGGAGGTGAATTACTCTCGCAGTATTCTTAGCTTCTGACCTGGTTATTGTAGCCACAGTATCTATATGACTTCTCCAGTTCAGTCTCTAGTTCATGACAACCCCCAGGTTGCTTATTACTTGGAAAACAATGTCAGCATTGGACAGAGTCAGCATTGATTTATGAAAGGGAAAGCATGCTTTACAAATCTACTGCAATTTTTAAAGGATGTAACAAGTGGAATTGATAACAGGGAGCCAGTGAATGTAGTTTACTTGGAATTTCAGAAGGCTTTCAATAAGGTCTCACATAAGAGATTAGTACGTAAAATTAAAGCGCATGAGATTGAGGGTAGTGTACTGACAGGGATAGAGAACTAGTTGGCAAACAGGAAACAAAGAGTAAGAATACATGGGTCTTTTTTCCAAGTGCAGGCAGTAACTAGCAGGGCACTGCAAGGATCAGTGTTTGAACCTTAGCCGTTCATAATATATATTAATTATTTGCAGATGGTTTACAGATGACACAGCTGGTTGGGAGGATGAGAGGATGCAGAGAGACTTGAGTGTGATTTGGAACAAGTTCAGTGAGTGGGGAAATGAATGGCAGACAAAGTATTATGTGGATAACTGTGAGCTTATTCAATTTGGTTGCAAAAACTGGAAGACAGGTTATCGGATTTTCCTTTCTGCGTTTACCCTATCTCATCCTGTTAGGATTTTACAGGCTTCTATGAGAGTCCTCACCCCTTCATTTTCCTAAACTCCAGTAAACATAGTCCCAACCAATCCAGTCTCTCTTCATACAGGAGTCCTACTATCCCAGGTACTGGTAACTGTTCATTGCAGTTCTTGCATTGCATCCTTCCTGAGGTAAGGAGACCAAACTGCACCAATACTCAGCTATGATTTCACCAAGGCACTGTTCAATTGCTAAGCGAGATCTTTGCTCATATACACAAATCCTCTTGCTCTGAGGCCAGCATACCAATTGGCTTCCTCACCACCTGCTGAACCTGCATGCTTACTTTTCGCGATTGGTGTACAAAGACACACAACTGTCGTTGCACCTCCCCCTTGCCTAGCCTATCACCATTCAAGCCTATGGAGGATAGAATTTGGAAGACCAGATGGGAATCCACTGAAATACTCAAATCAAGAGGTATTGAAAGAATGAAAGAGGTTTGAAGCGACAAATGAAACTAGACATGGAAGAAGCTGAGTGATGGAATGGAGGTACAGGTCTTAGTGGTAACATGAATATGTGGTCAGAAGCTCACCTTGGGATCAAATATGACTGCAAAATTGTGAAGAAACTGGCTTGATCGCAAACTGTCACCCGGGAAAGGTGTGCAGTAAGGAGCAAGGGTATGGATTTTGAAATGGGGATTGTAAACAATGGTTTCAGTCTTCCTTAATTTACTTGGACATGGACAGCAGGTAAATACCACAACGTCCAAATTCCCAGTGGGAATTCCCACATATTATTCTAACTTTGGAATATATCACTATTCTATCAGTGCAAATTGGTCAAAAGCCTGAAATACGTTCCCACAGAAGCACTGTGGAAGTACCTTCCATAAATTACAACAGTTCAAGGCAGCTCTCCATCGTCTCAAGCACATTTAAAAATGGACAAAAAATGATGGCCTAATCAGCGATGACCACATAGCCTGAATTAATAGAAAAGTTCCGGGATCACATTAAACTAAAAGGCAAATTTATTCTCTTTTAACAAAATGAAATTCCAGAGACATGAGAATACTGGGGCTGTCAGACATACACTAAAGATTTGACATTAAGCGTTTTGTGAATGTTCCTTTTCTCTATCTGTTGCAAATTATATTTTCATCTAGTTAAATTTTTTTATTGAATTTCTTCCATGTCAAAATTCCATCTGATTATGGAACTATGGAGAAGGGAAATAGTTTTTTTCTCATTATTCAATGCATTTGCAATGTGCTCATCAGATCAGGCTGACATCCATATACACATTAAAGAGGAATGTACTGCACTGACAGACTTATGAATTACAATAATTCCAATCTGGATGTAAAACTACATCTGGAATTGTATCAGTGAAATTATTAAAATGCCCCTTGGTCAGTCAGCAAGTGGATTTTAACCTTCTCCTATTGCTTACATGAACAGCAGTGTGCAGTGTGTTTAGGAGTTCCCAATTAGGCCCAAATCTTGGAAAAGTCCTGAAATCTTCATTCAGAAGATGTAATAATTGCCAATAGGAAAGGTTGAATTGCAGCTGACACTAATCTGTTGTACAGGGTTTCTCAATCTGTTTCTGTGCTTTCATCTCAATTACCCACACAAGGCAAATAAATAATCTGCACTGTTATCAGTAACTGGCAAAGCAATAGGACCCTTCTGTACCAACTCCATTATTGCTCTTCGCAATAAGAGCAGTAACAGCTTTATAATGAGAAATGGGATAAAAAATAAAATTATGTCATCGGCCTGCATTTTTCTTATTAGAAACCTCATATTTATTCTGATGGATGGACCCCAACATTTACAGGGGAACAACGAGGGGTCCAGAGCTTACCTTTTTGCAGTCAGAAAATGTGGAAATGCAAGAAACATGGAGATTCTGCAAGATTTAATTGCAAGACCTCACAATAATTGTTTTACTTGGTTTCCTGTCCAGGTCGGAAGTTCAGCAGTACAGCAGCATAGCTGGAATTAGTGTTTCCCAGCAATTTGAAATGATTGAGGCATAGTTGGGGGGAGAAAGAGCTTACAGTGGCGGGTAGTGGTTGAATGATTGTAGTGGTATTTAAAGATTGCTGAGTGATTTGCTGATGGCAGGGAGGGAGGTAGATTTTGTTAAAAGGTTTGCTTGAGGGGCGAGAGGAAATATCCCTTCTCCTGGGCCAATGCTAATTAAAAACATACACGTGTTGGATCATGCAGCTGCCATTAAACTCAAATGATGGGAGCCTCAATTAAGTATTATAATGATGGACCTACCTCTCCGGAGTGACAATACTTGAGATGTACCCAGGCAACAGTAACTACATTGAAAATTGGCAGATTTTTGCAACAGGTTAGGATTGGGCTTCACATTTTTACAACCTGTCTCAACATGTTCCTGTTCACCCTGTGGGGTTCAGATTACCTCACCTTCCCTGTAATATTTCCAAAATAGCTATGAGGTTGTTCTTTTTATTCACCACACCACGCATCAGCAACAATGTAGCCAAAGTAGGGGTAGGGCTGGCAATAGGAAAAGGAGTAAAAAACTGAGTTACAGCCAGCCAAAAGGTTCAACTGGACTTTTTTTGTAAAAAATGCAGCTATTTCTCAACTGAAATGTTTGGCTTTCTCTCTCAATCACTCTGTCCAGTGAGAATCCAGGGCTCGACCACAGTATCAATTTACTTGACAGCTCTTGCTTTGTGATGTCTAGGAAGCAGCCAAAAAGGGGAAGATGATGATAAGTTCCTACCTCCTGCCTTGTTAGAAATTCTCCAACTGGCTTGAGCTTATTGCTGACTAGAACCAAGCATTGCTCCCTTGAAAGTCCCAGAGAAACATAAAAGACATGATGACCCAATGATGGGAATCATCTTTTCCTTCCTGCCTCAGGAGATTTTTCCAGGACAAAATGCAGGAAAATTTCCCTCACGGTGTTAAAAGACTGAAAGCTAAATGATTACTGCACAGGAACAATAGAGCTTTTCATGCGGTAAGTATGTTAGCCTGCACAGCCGTATTGAACGAGCAGCATGAAGAGCACTCCTTGTACCCACCATCATGTACTGTATCCTCAGGCTGGGTGTTTCATAATTGAACTAGCAGGAATATTTGCCCAAAGAATAGAAAATATCATAATATGGAAAAGGTTCCAGGCAACCTCATGAAACATTTCTGCTCAAGCCCTCCAAAAAGATATCTGTGATCATAGATTATTTTAAGTACATAAATAAAATGCCCAAAATACACAAACCATAGGGATATGTAAAAATTAATTCAGTTTTCAATGGTGCATAAAAACATAAAACATTATTTGTGGGAAAATCTGCAAAACAACAAATAATCTATAATTCTATTAATTGCCCCCTCCAGATGTTATTCTACACTGAAATCCTTACACTCCCTACAGACCATCTCAGTACAGGAAGGAATGTTAGACCACAGTCTGTGAAAGATGCAGGGCTGGTGGACACGTAGTTGTTCCTAAATTGATGCCAGAAACTTTCATTCCTTGGATTCAAGTTAGAAACTGAATATTAGCAATGTAGCAGTTTCTGCCTCAGACAATGTTCACATTGTCATCTCTGCTTTTTACAGTACTTGGAGCTTAGTTTAGAATACATAGGCTGAATGTAAAGGTGTAAACTCAAACAGATGTCAATACTTTCTATATACAGTGCTCTTCAAACCACAGAATGCATCGCACAGAACCCCTCCTGAATTCAACCTATCCTTCCAACAGTGTTACCAGCTGTTTGACATTTTGGCTGAAATGTACATGTCCCTTATTAAAGGATTGTGAGTGGATACGCCAATGTTGCCATCTGTATGTCAATTTCTTCATGAAAACATATTGGCAAACACTGTGTATGGACTGTGTGGCCCAAGGATTTTAATTCTAGAAAATTTAATACTTCTGATAAAATGCAATAATTTGGGCATAATTCAGAAACTTTCATCTCTTTTACCAAAAAAGACGTATTTCTTTGTGAATTGAAGGTAGACATTCAGAATTCTGGATTTAGTCAGAAGTCAGAAGGGATTTTAAGTGGACTGTGCACAACTATTTGCAGAAGTTTTCTGTGTCAGACCAGTTGGAGGCATTCATACAAGAAACAGTGAGAATATAGGGCAAATATGTTCCCATAAAGACAAAGAGTGGGACTAAGTCTGGAGAATGCTGACTGTCAAGGCACATAGGTTTGGATTAAGCAAAAAAAGAGAAGCTTATGGCAGATACCGAGGGCTCGATATGGCAAAGTCCCTAGAGAAGGGAACTTAAAAGGGATATTAGGAAAGCATACACAAGCATGTATTGACAAGTGGAATAAAGGAAATCCCAAATGGATGGTTTAAATATATAGCAGAGATGTTAATCTCTGTGTGGACCTTGGAGGCATGGGTACAGTCCTCAAAGAATACTTTGTGTCAATCTTCCCAATGGAAAGAATGGTACATGTATAGAATCCATGCAGAGGACTGTGAAATATTAGAAGAAATTAAATCAGAGAGAGAGTCAGAGCAAGAGGAGATGTTTAAGGGTTAGAGAGGGTGAAAATGGATCAGGCCCAGATGTGACATATTCCAGTCTATTGAGGGAGGGAAGGGTAGAGATATTAGGATCTCTCATAGTCTTTTTCAAATTCTTTCTGGCTACAGATGAGATACAGTGGATTAGAGGACTACTAATGTTCTCCCATTATTTAAAAAGGGTGGAAGAGATAGACCAGGAAATCACAAACCATTCTGGTTTGTAATATCCGTAGTAGGGAAATGATTAGAAATAATTCTGAGAGATAGAATGTGTCTGGACTTAGAGAGGCAGGGATTAAGCAGAGACAGTCTGCATGGATCTGTTAAGGGAAGGTTGTGTTTGACAAATTTGATCAAATATTTTGAAGAGGCAATCAGAAGTGTTGTTGAGGATAATGCATTTAGAGTCATAGAGTTGTACAGCACGGAAACAGACCTTTCAGTCCAACTCATGCCAGGCTGACCAGGTATCCCAAATTAATCTACTCCCATTTGCCAGCACTTGGCCCATATCCCTTTAAACCCCTTCTATTCATATACCCATCCAGATGCCTTTTAAATATTGTAATTGTACCAGCCTTTACCATTTCTTCTGGCAGCTCATTCCATACATGCACCACCCTCTGCATGAAAATGTTACTCCTTAGATCACTTTTAAATTTTTCCTCTCTCACCCTAAACCTGTGCCCTCTAGTTCTGGACCCACCCAACCCAGGGAAAAGGCGTTATCTATTTACCCTATCCAATCCCCTCATGATTTTATGAACCTCTAATAGGTCAGCCTCCGATGCTCCAGGAAAAACAGCCCCAGCATATTCAGCCTCTCCCTGTAGCTCAAACCTTCCAACCCTGGCAACATCCTTGTAAATCTTTTCTGAACTCTTTCAAGTTTCACAACATCGTTCCTATAGGAAGGAGACCAGAATTGCACATAATATTCAAAAGTAGCCCAACCAACATCCTGTACAGTTGCAACATGATCTCCCAACTCCTATACTCAATGCACTGACCAATAAAGGAAAGCTTTTGATGTGGTCTAATTGACTGTAGCAAGGCTTTTTATCCCTCATGGCAGTCTGATCAACAAAGTAAGAGCCTGTGGGATCCAAAGCAAAATGTTAAATTGGTTGAGAAGTAGGAAGAAAGGGTGTTGTTTCACAAGGAGTCCCACAGGAATCAGTGCTGGGGTTGTTGCTGTTTGTGTTGTACATTATTTATATGGATTCAACCATAGAGGGCATGATCAAGACGTTTGTGGAAGACACAAAAATTGGCAGAATGGCAAACAGGAAGAAGGATAACCATAAACTGCAGGAAACTATCAACAGACTTGTCAGTTGGCAGAGCAGTTGGAAATGGAATTTAATTCAGACAAGTGTGAGGTAATGCACTTGGTAGGTTATCATGGCTAGGGATTGCACTATGAATGATAGGACCCTGGAAAGCACTGAAGGTCAGAAGGACCTTGGTGTACATATTCACAGACGCCTGGAGGTTGCAGGGCAAGTAGACAAGATGGTTAACAAAGCATATGGGGCACTTGCTATGTTATAGAATACAAAAACAAGGAGGTCATGCTGGAACTGTATAAATTGCTGGTTAGGCCACAATTGGAGTATTGTGAGCAGTTCAGACCATCACATCGTAGGATGGATGTGAGTGTGCAAGAAAAGATGCAGAGGAGATTTACCAGGATGCTGCCTGGGCTAGAGATATGAGGAATATTGGAAAGTCTAGGGTTGTTTTCCTTGGAGCAGTGAAGGTTGAGAGAGCACCTAATAGAGGTATATAAGATTATGAGGGACATAAATGGATATAAATAGGAAGGCACTTCTTCCATTAGTAGAGGGGTCAATAACCAAACAGCATAACTACTGATTGAAGGGATGGTTGACTCAGAGACCTTTGGAACATTGAAAGCAATATTTAGATGCTGACATGCATTGCTATAGCTTGCAAGACTATGGGTCAAATATGGAAAATTAGTGTGGTCAGATCTTTGTTGATGTTGCAGACATGATGGGCCAAATGGGCTCCTTCTGTGCTATCAACATGTATGAATCTATACGAATAACATCACTTAGACCTTAAGGTGACATCAGGGCTGATCTCCAAATCTCACACCTGTTTATAATTAGAACTTTATTTAAGCACATAGGAAGATAAGAAAATAATTAAAAATACACATTTAGCACAAGTAGTCCATACGAAAATTTACATTCCACAATCCCAAATAGTTTAAATCATATTTGATCCCAAAATGCTTAAACCCCTTTTCTTGCATAACCAGCCTGAGCAATCATTCCTTCTATTGCAATAGATCTTTTAATATTCTAGAAAAGAGCTGCACAAACCACTGACTCCAAACCACTGACACAGCACAAACTTCATTAAACCAGTTAAAGCATTCAAATCTCATAGAGTCAAAAAAAATTACAGTATTGAAACAGTGTGCATTTCAAAAAGTAAATGTTTGAATTTAATATTTAATACAAGGGTTAGGGTGAGAGTTTGGGGATATATAATGAGGAAGAACACCAAATAAACAGATTTAGTATTTATATTACAAAAATATGTAGTAGATGTCTGGAGAAATTTTGAGAGCAGAACCCACAGTAAAGTCCCAGGTACATAAAAATGATATGTGGAAATATGTTATGCTTAATAAGGAAATGAACGGCATTTCAAAATGCTCTCCTGCTGTAGAGCTCAGTTCAGCAGAAGAACCTATTAGCCCTATGTACTGAACACAGGCCCAGAAAGAGATTTAATTCCAATATGCAGTTTGAATTCTGGAACCAATGCAGCCTTCAGATTAAATTTTCAAAACTAGCCATGAGCAGTAATGAAGCTTGACCTGAGCTACATACTTCTCAGAGGCCATGCATAACTGTGGTCTTTTCCACAGTACAGAATGTCCCCTTGCCATATTCCCAATTTTCCCAGAATAACTTCTCTGATGTTCTTCAAGAAGTAAACTCTTACATGACCTAAAATGTAAGAATGCAAAAGAAATAGCTGATGAAAATTAGTATGTGATTAAACCAGAAATTTGCCAAGCATGTGCTCCACTTTCCTAAATAAGAAGGGAAGGCAAACATATATTAGCCAATCTTACATGGCCGAGTCTGGAATGCAGATTTTTATTGTGCTGGTTGATTAAGCTTTAACAATAATCATCATTCCCATTCTTAATGGAACAAGGATGGTTGGGTCTCTCTGCAAGCCTCCTCCCAATTAACATAGTAGGTGATCTAAATTCTCTCTACCTAGAAGATATTACCTTCCACTAAACACCACACCCACCCGATGCCCCTGCATAACCAAGCATTGTAATATTGACTGCTGATGCTTCTGAATGACTCTGGCAAATATCTAATTAGTATAAATTAATTGGGGCCTTGTGTTCCAAACTAGCACTGAGGCAAAATTAATTGTCACAAAATAAAGGAATAAATACTTACATTTATATAGCATCTTTCACAACCCCTGGATCTCCCAAATAGCTTCAGAACCAATGAAGTGTTTTCAAAGTACGTTATTATTGTAATGTAGGAAATATAATTTCCAATTTGCACATAGCAAGGCTCTCAAAAATGCAATGTGATAGATGACTAAATAAGTATTTTTAATTTTTTTTTAATTTGATGTTGGTTGAAGGATAAATATTAGCCAGGACTTTAGGCAGAACTCCTCTGCCCTTCTTCAAAATAGTTCCATCAGAGAGAAAGTGTGGCCTCATCTGAAAGACATTGTAAATAGATCAGAAGACAACAATGACAGAAATGAGAAGAAACAACCTACAATAGTCTCACTGAACATATTTCCCTCAGAAATACGGTTCTAATTTTTGGCGTGGTTAATTTGACATATACAACAATTTGTATTTATATGGTGTCTTTACTGTAGGAAATCATCGAAGGTACTTCACTATGATTTAAAATACACTGGCACCGAGCCTAAGATTTTAAGAAGTTGTGGTTAAAAGCATTGTAAAAGAGGAATCTTGTACGATTAGAAGAAGTCAGAGATAAAAAAGAGGCTAGAGGTTTAAGGTCAGAATTTTAAATTTGAGTTATAGAATAGAGTAGAATCCCTACAGTGTGGAAATAGGACATTCAGCCCAACCAGTCCACATCAACCCTCTGAAGAGCATCACTTCTATATTTCCCATGGCTAGCACATCTAACCTCCACATCCCTGGATACCACAGGACTATTTAGCAAAGCCAATCTACCTAGCTTACACATCTTTGGACTGTGGGAGGAAACCCTCACAGACACAGGGAGAATGTGCAAACTCTACACAGACAGTCGCCTGAGGATGGAATCAAACCCAGACTGTGGCAGCAGTGCTAACCACTGAGCCACTTTACCATGTCATCAAGAACAGGAATGAAGGATGAACTGGAACTTGACATCTGATTGGATATCAACATGGATTTCACTGACTGAAATACCTCCTGCAACCATTTTATCATTCTGTGATTCTACAAAACAGGATAAGGGCTTTGGATGAGCTGATGTTCATAAAGGATACAGGATAGAACACAATCAGGATGAATGAAAACGTAAGTGAGGATTTCTGCAATAGATGGACTGAAATAAATTATGTCCCGTGATCAATTAACATGATGAACATTTCCTTTAAAATTTAAATCCTTTTCTCCCAGTCCTTATATGGCTGTGTGTTACCACAATGCCTCCTCTTTGTTTTGAAATGGATATTTGCCATTATTTCTGGTGAAAAATTATTCAAGTGTCCAGAATAAGGCAGTGCAACACTGATCATTTTTCCAATGCAATGGAAAAAATTTGAAATATTGGGCAGAATTTCCTTGGACATCTTGGCAATCTCTTTACACTATCAATTATTTTACTGAATTCGGAACTAAGCCAAAATCTTACATTCAATAGATTTAAAATGTACATTCACTGACTTCGACAAAATGAAGTTTTGACAGGTTCTCCAATGGACAGATGACCATTCTGCCAGATTACACCCAGGCAGTGAAAAAGATAATTGTCTTACATATTTTGTCCACAGGAATTCCTCTTTGAAAACAACACATTCTTGAGAACAGTAGGTTTTGGATAAGATTATAAACAGCTCTTGCTGTGTATCCAATTCAGTGGTAAAGATGATCTAAAGATGCACTTCTGTTACATACTCCAGATTCTCTCTAATGTAAGCACTTTTCTCTTTGGAATTTTCTATAAAATGTAGAGTCTAGTGACACTGGATATTTTGCACGAGTATGACATGAATGGAAGATTGCGAACCTGTACTGGCTGATTTTCCACCCAGTACATAACCAAATGAAAAAACAGTTTGAACATTACTGAAACATGCTTTCCCTTTGCTTTCCCAGCCATATGGGTCTTTATTAGGATTCTGAATTCAGGAAATCCATGTAAAATCTGCTAAAATTATGAAAATGTGTATCTGGAAAAACAATAAATTTAATATGCAATGTAATGCCTTGATGTTGTCTTTGTGTCTGCTAAGAATAGGAGTGCACTTTTTCTAATGGGAAAATGCAAACAAAGTGGAATGGTATTCAATGGAATGAAAAGAAAAACAATGGCTCAAAGTGGTAAGCCATTATTTGTAAGACAAGAGAGAAAGGAAATGGGATGGAGTGGAAGGGAATGATCTTACATGATGTGAAATGGGATCAAAAGATTTCAGCTTACATAAACAGGGCATTGATTGTACAGTAAATCTCTTTGACTGCCCACTTCAATTTGTTGATCAGAATTTGACAGTTACCAGTCCTGATAGAATATGACTTCATTCGCAGTCATTTTCCCCACAGAAAATTTTGAAATCCACCTACTTAGAAAGGGATTTCTGTGAAATACTTACACCACTCTTTGCAGTGTTCTGCACAGACTTAGATTAAATTATGCACCTGAAGGGAACAGTTCATACTGTAGTAAAATATACATATTTTCCATAGGGATTTGCAACTAACTTCCCATAGATGTGAGCTGACAATTGAAAGTGACTTTAAAACTGAACTGAAGTATGATGAAAAAAATGGGGTTTGAGGAAATTTGGTAACAAAAGGAAAGAGAAATCCATGTAAATGCCTTAAACTAACTTTGGTAGTTGTATTAAGCAATCAGCTTAAGATGTAATTTTGACTAACACACTGCAACAATAAAAATAAGCACAACAATCTGACATTTTTGTGATTTAGTCTGAAGAGCCATCAGTGTCTGAATAACTTGGAGCATCTGGCAATATACATAAAATAATAAATCAAGGCAGGGATCCATTTGGCTGAGTGAAGAATGACCAACTGTCTTGAGTGTCTTTAGTCTGGCACATTACACTCCACACTTCTGTGTTAAGTCCAATCCTATAAAGGGATGTCATTGTCTCCTGGGTTGCAATTAGATGTCACATAGATGCTAAGGTTTTCAAATGACAGCTACAGTTGCTTTGCAAGACCTTCCTTTTTTGATAACTAAACATAAAAGTAAGTTCCCTGACACAATATAGAAACTGCAGACTAAATTTGATGCCCTCACCTGTGGTGAGTCTGAGGGCTAAGATAATTAATAGAAGGTGGGCACTGGGGGAAGATAGTGTGCCTGGTGGGAAGACTCTTCTTGTCTTGCAGCCAATTGAGACCCTTAACTGAGGAGCAAGTGTGCACTTAAGGGCCTCACCATGCTGCTGCTGGTATTCAATCAGCACAGTTGTCTTGCAAACAGCCTGAAAACCAACCCCATCTAGTACCTGATCAAAGGACACATTGGCAATGATGAGGCTTGCTAAGTGTCATCACTGCGTCCTTGTGAATGAATATTTCCATCTTCCTGCCTTTCTCAGGACACCCATTCTGCCATCACTCACCTGTGGCGTAGTTGTAGTCCCATGACAAGTCTAGGCCGCTGCCCTGGTGCATTGCTGGCAGCTGCCACTGCTCTTACTGATCCTGCCTGTAATGGAGAGTGACTGGCCCCTGATTAGCTGACAGCTCTCAGGGAGGTGCAGATTTTCCACTCCAGGGTCCCTAATACCAGGGAAGACTTGCTACTGACTATTTCAATGCCGAGAGTCACTTAATACTGACAAACCTTCCTCAAAAGCAGCAATACCAGGTTCTTGCTTGTTCTTCAGCTACTAGCTGAGACCCCATCCACACCCTCCATCAACACTTGCATTAAATAGTACCTTGTCAATCAATATCAAATCTCATTGCTGGCTGGTGAGCAGATTTCTAAATTGAACTTTTTTCTGGGACAAATCTCCTTAACGACAGAACTCAACAAGTTGAAATCTTGTCTCATTGCTCTGTTATGTTTTATATTCACAGCAGTAAATTAAAATATAGTGATGCCATATGGCAGCATATTTTCTGCCGCTGCCTCAGACATGATTCAACAGTATGGTTCAGACGAACCTGGTGTCAGAACCAGCAAGATTCAGACAGCAGTGATGTCAGCATGGTGGTAGTCTCAAATTAAAGCTGTGCAAATATGCCTTTATGTAAAAATCACAATCTTCAATGATCATGAAGTTTTATACTTTGCTGATTTCAGCACAGCAGAAGAGGTATTAGATTACTTACAGTGTGGAAACAGGCCCTTCGGCCCAACAAGTCCACACCAACCCTCTGAAGAGCAACCCACCCAGACCCATTCCCCTACATTTACCCCTTCACCTAACACTACGGGCAATTTAGCATGGCCAATTCACCTAACCTGCACATTTTTGGACTGTGGGAAGAAACCGGAGCACCCGGAGGAAACCCCACACAGACACGGGAGAATGTGCATACTCCACACAGGCAGTTGCCTGAGGCAGGAACTGAACCCAGGTCTCTGGCGCTGTGAGGCAGCAGTGCTAACCACTGTGCCACCGTGCAGCCCCCCCCCCTCCTCCTCCACTGTGGCACCGTGCCACTCGTATTACGAGTGAAGTACTAGTGAAGTTGTGAGTCTACAAACACAGAATAATAGTATAGCATTGTAATTCGATTACTTTTTGTAACATTTTAGAATTATACACAGTTTGTTGTTCCCTATGCATTCTGCAGAATCCACTTGCACCAAAGCCACTAAATTATCTAGCCCTTTTAAACTCAGTAAAGCAGAGGTGACTTTGACTTAAAGTTATCCAAAACATTGCTATTGCTGCTACGATGTCCTTTCTTGTACAAAGTCCTGTGCAATCATCACTCCTGTGTTTGTTGGCCTGCACTGGCTCCCAATAAAATAATATTTTGAAATTGTAATTTTTCAGTCCCTCCAATGCCCTCATCCTTCCCTGTCACTGTAGGTCTCATATTGGGGCTCACAATGGGTGAGGGGGGGTGCACGGTAACAAGGGTGTGTGGGGTTGCTCTCAGCAGGCCATTCACTCAGTCACACCCAATGCCAGTACCTTCCATCAGCTATTGAGTGCACCTGAGTGACAGACTTCATCGGAAGCCGCAAACACACCAGTTTTTTATTCAGATTCCCCACATGGCGAGTTTCCTCTCCATACTGCAAGGTTAATATCAAAAGTGATGGGTGAGATTCTTAAATTGGCATTAATTGTTCACTTAAAGGTCTCAATTGGTAGCAGAGATTCTCAAAATCGTGAACAGTAACTTAAACACCAATAGCTATTTGTTTGACATTCCAGTACTGAACTATTTGCTTGCAATTTAAAAAAAGACAGATTCCACTATAGTTTGGGTGCTGTGAATTTTTATGGCAGTTTTATATTGGCTGGAAAGCTTTGGTGAATGATAGCCTGTTCCATCAATACTAATCAATTTAATGGAAACCCGTCACTGTGCACACATTTATCAAATGAATTACGTCATATTTGTTTACATTAAAATTCATCTGGACATCCTTGATCCTCTGTTTAATTGATAGGAATGTTTATGAACACTGTTTACTTTCCTTTAACCACACGGCTTAGCATTATCAGCAAACCTCTAATATATACAAGATGTACATTTGGAGATCTCATTCAGTTTGTTTCATCATAGTGGGAACAGCCGGGGTCAAAAACAGACCACCCCCAAAGTCCCTGCTCCATCTTCAAATCCATGATTCACCTCAATGAGGAATTCTGCTATTTATCATCACCTTCCTTTCCTCCTAATAATCCGGACTTCATTTCAACTTCTTGTAATTAATACTTTATCAGAGTTTTTCAATGGGTTTTGTTTGCGGTTGATGGAGCTGTCTTAGTATGACGGGTCATGCTGCTGTCATGCCTTTAACACATTGAAATGCAAATGTAAAATAGAAGCAATTTATTTTAAAAATTGTTCATAGCAAGTAGACATACAGCATTCATTGCACTTCCCCTATTCCTTGAGAACATTACCAATTAACCATGTTGATTGAGACAGGAGTCAACTGATGAAGGGCTCCTGCCTGAAGCATCGATTTTCCTTCTCCTCGGATGCTGCCTGACCTGCTGTGATTTTCCAGCACCACTCTAATCTTGACTCTAATCTCCAACATCTGCAGTCCTCACTTTCACCTAGGAGTCAACTTAGACCAAACCAGGAAGGAATTGCTCTGAAAGGTCATTGACGAACCATGCAATAGCTTATATAGTAATTGCTGGGTAATGTCCCTATCCCTGGGCCAGTAGTTCCATTTTCAAGCTCTACTTGCCTGGAGGTGTGTCATAACATGTCAAAACTAGTTGATTAAAAATACGAAGAGGGTTCTTGTGGTATAATGGTATTGTCGTTACATCTGGGGCAGTAGGTCCAGGTTCAAATTCCTTCCCAGGATGTATCTTACATGTTTGAACTGGTTGATTAACAATATATAGCCATTACCAGATAACAAATTGCTAAATTTGTCAAATTCAAAGTTTCAGTCTGTCTTTTCAAGATGTGCATTCACAAACTCTGTAAAGCTAGCCCATGGGCAGTACATGATCATGACAATACTAGACCTGTTGTGAATTGAAATATAATTAGCTGCCAGTGATTGTGAATAATAAATGTGAAGAGCAAAACTTCAGACCATATACCTTTATTACATTGTTTTCTTAACTCTAAGGTGGAATTTCATACCTTTGCTCCGGCAAATTTGATGATGAGGGTGCAGTTAGGTGGATAGATATTGACTGGAAACCTGGCATGTTATCCTACTGCCCCAATTACGCCCGTGGTGGAAAGACAAAGCCTGACTGCCCACTCTTTTTCACATTTGTTCACTTTTTTGCACAGAGTTTATTGCATACTGACGAATCCAACTAAGTCATTTCTATGTTCCTATGTCCTAAATAAAATGCATTAATGAAAGCAGGAAAGTGCCAAAATGATCTAACATCTGGATTACAATAAACAATGTATCACTTTAAATATGTTACAAACTTTGGTAAATCTAATACAAAACAAAACATTGCTGCTCAACAATAATCCTTATTATGCCGCATAAAAGCATGTACACTTGAAAAGAGGAAAACTTTATGTGGATGAGGCATATTGGAACATTAGATCATGTTTTAAAAAAGCTGACATTTACTGCAATGGATGAAATAGACATTTGAAATTTATGAGACTCTAAAATACAATTTCAAAGAAATGGGTGATGTTTTTACAACTGGTATTAATCCAAAGCTTCTCCTTTTCAAGCCAAAGTGTCTTCCCAACAATGAGTCATGATACAGAGTTCCATTTTTTATCATATTCCTAAAAGCTCTCCAGGCCTCAGTTTCATAAAGGGAAATGGTTTTATCTCTATTGAAGCTGGATGTAGAACAGCAGTAAATGTCTGGTTAAAAAGGCTCATTACTATTAAAGCCTGAGATTAATGACTAAAACCATAATCTCTTGTAGCTGAATTGTTAACAGCTGCTCAACATTAGGCGGGTTTTTTTGATACCTTAATTCAGGAGAGCACAGGTAATGTATCTTATGTCACATATGATAGTACTGAGTATTATAGCTGACACATTTGAGTCTAAAGCTGATTGAATTAATTGAAGTCCTCATCGTCAGAGAAACCAAGCAGTGTTTCCACTTCTGATTGTTCGTGATCCATACTGGTAAAGTGTGCATTTGAAAACATCAAATTAAAACTGGATCAGACTCAACTGTCATGCCTTTTATAATGTTATGAGCTGCTGACAAGTCCCACCTAACCTCATATGAGGAATGGTCTGTTAGATTAGGTTGCTAACAACTGAAGAATAAATTCTCGCAAGATTCAGCCTTCAACAGGAGAGGAGAAATGCTGTCGTAATAAACTATCTTCTGGGCTGCTTGTGGCTGTTTTTGCATGAATTGCATGAATTTCTTTGGGCTAACTTCAATGTGTTGCTTTAAATTTGGTGAAAGGTTAGAAAAAGCCTCACTTACTCACATAAAATAACTTGCTGCTGACATCTTCCAAAAGTAAAGCAGCAGAGCAGAAGGTGAGGAAATTCCTGCAAATAACCTTCTTCAAACACTATTCAATGTCCTGCACTTAATAATAAAGCTGGTTATCAACTTAACTTAGAGGAGAAAGTGAGGTCTGCAGATGCTGGAGATCAGAGCTGGAAATGTGTTGCTGGAAAAGCGCAGCAGGTCAGGCAGAATCCAGGGAACAGGAGAATCGACGTTTCGGGCATAAGCCCGAAGAAGGGCTTATGCCCGAAACGTCGATTCTCCTGTTCCCTGGATGCTGCCTGACCTGCTGCGCTTTTCCAGCAACACATTTCCAGCTATCAACTTAACTTAGAATGTCTAACAACGTCTTAAAGAATTGAAACAAGAGACAAACAAAATACTGAGATGGGTGACAAATTATAGAGATGGGTGACAAATTATAATGGGAAATAAATAATTTAAGTTTATTAAAGTGATAAAGGATTGTGAGAAAATACCTTGAGGAATTGTTGTATATTAACATAACAGCAGCAAGAACAATTATATACAAATGAAACGTGAGCCTTCAGGTGAAGAATTACTTTATGTTTTTTTTCTAAATGGCATATTTACATCCATTTATTAACAAGCATTCTGCAAGACTTCAGCACCAGAGTTTTGGGCTTCCAAATGTTGGGAATCGAGAGTCGTGATCCACTGTGTGAAAAAACAGTATGTTTTGGAACAAAGGAAGGTAATTCAACTATTCCAGCTGAATTATTTTTTCCCTGAATTCTTGTTCCAGACAGGCTGATCTGAATCAGTGCCAAGATAATATCCTTCTTCCCTAATCAGCAACCTTTCTATTTCCTTCTCTAAAGCTTCCAGAGATTGCGCAGTCATGTTTAGTAGCAAATATTCCATGAGTTTACAAACCTACATGAGAAAAACAAGTTAAGTTTTAAGTCATGTCCTGAAGAAGGGCTTATGCCCGAAACGTCGATTCTCCTGCTCCTTGGATGCTGCCTGACCTGCTGCGCTTTTCCAGCAACACATTTTTCAGCTTTAAGTCATGTCCTGCTTAGAGCTTCTTAAGCTGATAATTATAACCCTTGTCTTTTTACTTCCTGAAGAGGACATGTCCAACCAGACACTAACACACAAAAGGAAAAGAAACTTGAAAGAATACCTTCCCTTTGCTGTTTAAATATAGAGACATTTTGTAGAGATTTTTGTCTCAGGCTTGCTGTCTATCATGAGGAGGCTATGGAAACACAGGCAAGGGGCAGATTTGATAGACTGAATGGTCTATTTCTGTTCTTATGTCTCATGCATTTAGTGTTCTGTGCCACTGAGTTGCTGGGGTAGTAACCTCAAGGATGATTTACTCTACACCTCCAACAATAAAATAAAGCTTGCAGGATTAAGCACCTAGTCGCTACTTAATGGCTTTCTGGAGAAGTTCTCATTTCCATCAGGAGCCTCACTGCTGAAGTTCCACCCACTGAGACTGCTGGTCAAACAGAGACTGGCAACCTCAAGGAATTGAAGAACAGTACAGCAGTGTCAGGCTGCACAGCCATGAAGAGCTGCATTGGTGACCAGTGGGAAGGTCATCTGGTCATGAGAAGAAGGTGTGATGGCAAAGGCAGAGGGATGGCCTTCTGCAGCCAACGCACTTGCCCTACATCCCTGCCCTCGATTGCCCCAGACTGGCAACAATGGAGACAGCTACCCCTCCTGCTGGCAAGGCAGGTAATTGAGCTGGTGGCAAGTTGAGAATGGCATCCATAGACTTTTTTACTCAGAATGTACTTACTGAGGTGGAGGGAATTGAAGTATCTCTCTAGTGCCAACCCACCCAATCATTAGCCTTTCCTGCCACCTTCCTCACCAACAGTAGAGAGGGGAAAGTCATGCCAAAGGGTGGAAAGAGAAGGAACGTCAAAACGTATTCATTTTTAAAGCACTAACTCATACACTAAGGAATTCACAAGAAAATTATAGGAACACCAGGTTTATTACAGATACATTAGGGCATTGTGTTCTGGATTTGTTACTACAAATAAATGGTCTATATAGATACACCGGCAATAGGAACAAGAGTAGGCCACTTGGCCCTTCAAGCCTGCTCCACTATTCAATATGATCATGGCTGAGCATCCATCTCAGCAGCTTGTTCCTGCTTTCACCCCATAACCTTGATCCCATTAGCACTAAGAAGCAGCTGTTGCACTTAGTTGAAGGGTAAATTACAAGGGGGCATAGTGTTAAAGTGAAAGGCAAGAGGTTTTGAAGGGATTTGAGCAAATGGTGCTGGAGGTTGGAATGCACTGCCTGGGTGGAAAGTTGAAGCAAGACACTTCAAAATCTTTAAAAAGTACTTGGATGAGCACTTAAAATGTCATAACATTCAAAGCTCTGGACCAAGTGTTGGAAAATGGGACTAGTGTAGGTTCAGAGTAATTTTTGTCAGTGCAGCTTCAATGGACAGAAGAGGTTCTACAGTGTTCTATGATTCTATAACTACATCTATCTTTTTCTTGAAAATGTTCACTGTTTTAGCTTCAATTGCTTTCTGTGTCAGAGAATCTCACAGGCTCAGCATTCTCTGAGTGAACAAATTTCTCCTCATCTCAGTCTTAAATGGCCATAGGCTCTGACTCCTGGTCATCAGGAATATCCTTCCTGTGTTTATCCCCCCCCCCCACCCCACTCCCCCCCCCCGCCCACACACACACACACACACAAACACAAACACATTCTTCCATATTCCAGTGAATATAGTTGCAAACAATCATGTCTCCCTTCATACAATAGTCCTGTGTTATCAGGAATCAGTCCTTGATTTCAGAGTCTGTTTACTTAAAGTTGCATCTTTATTCTTTATCTCAGCGTTAGTGGATAATAAAATTGACATTTTTTACTAAAGATAACCTTATGTTTGGCTGATTATTGTTTCTGGGGAAAACAGTGAACTGCATTTTAATTGGGGAAAGCACTTATGCATCGTGAAATGAATTTGAATGATTTCTGTAACCAATCAGGGAAAAGCAAAGTGAGGCCAATTCACCCTTCCTTATCTGGTCATAACAAGGGGAACATTGGCTACCATACAGCCATTTCATTGCACAGGCTAGAAATGGGATTTCTGTCCTGGTGGAGGAGGTATTCCCACCTCAGGGAGCTGCTGGCCTCTTAGTTGGCTGGAATATTTACACTGCTCTTGTCAGTTCCATGCTGGAAGGTATCAGCAAGGAAAATGAGTGGCTGGGGTTTGAGAGACCACTGCGGGAGAAACCTGGGGAGGATGAGTAAAATCATGGTAGGGGAGGCAGTCCAATGAACAGAGTTGGCCTGTTAAGTTGGACTGACCCATTCCTTTCACTAGCCCTTGGAGGGAAACTACTTGGCCGGCCTCTCCTGCTGTCAGTTAAATCTTTGCAGAAGCAGATTGAGTTTGAGAAGCGGGCATCAATTACACAAGCACGCAGCTGCACTGTTGCAACGCTCAATGGCAAAGCAGTGGGTAAGCCGGCTGCTGAAGTTAATTTGTCCCCCATTTGGCTTTCTAACCCATTAACAAGGTAGAATTAAATCCAATGCAGTATTGATGTATCTGCTCCATAACAATACTATTATACTGACCTTGAAGCAATTTTATGATGTTACATCGAAGAGTGCAGTAAAACCTTGCAGTTAGATATCTCCCTGAATGTATTAAAACCTCCCAAAGTGCTTTGCAGGAGCATTAACAAACAAAATTTAACACTCAGGTACATAAAGTGATGTTAAAATGGGAGCTGCTCAAGAAACCAGAATTAGGAGTGTCCAGATATCTTAGCAGATAATAAGATTGCAGAAAATAATAGAGATAGGCGGGGCAGGGCAACAGAGATTTTTGATAATAAGGCTGAGAATTTTACATTTAAGGCTTTGCTTAACAGGGAGCCAATTGTAAATCAGCAAATACAGGAATGATGTATGCATCAAGTAAAATCAAAAATACTGCTGATGCTGGTCAACTGAAACGAACACGTAGAGAAAATCAGTGGGTTTGGCAGCGTCTGCAGAGAGAGAAATAGAGTTACCATTTCAAATCCAATATCACTCTGCACCATGTGTGTTAGGAAATGGGCAGCCGAGTGCTGGATGATTTCAAATTTACATAAGATATGCCGAACTCGCTACAATAGTCAAATCCAGAGGTAACAAAAACACAGACGAGGGTTCTTGCCTCAAGTTAGCTGAGGCAGTGATGTTATGGAGGTGGAAGTTGACAAACACAAAGATGTGGTGGGAAGCTTGTCTCTGCATCAACTTAATAACGTTTGCTTCAGCTTCAGATGGTTAGCAGGATGTAGTCAGTGAGCAGGTGAACAAATGCTAGGCAAAAGTGAGGACTGCAGATGCTGAAAATCAGAGTCTAGATTAGAGTGGTGCTGGAAAAGCACAGCAAGTCAGGCAGCATCCAACGAGTAGGAAAATCGACGTTTTGGGCAAAAGCTGGCTGTCAAAGACTGTGCAGCAATTTTAATATACTTGAGGCTACTCTAATGGCCTCGAATTTCTACACCAAGATAGACAGTCAATGAACAGCAAACAAAATAGATGCTGCTATCAAAAACATAAGTCCCGAAATATGTATGGAGTATTTGACATAATACTAATCTGTTTTAATTTAAATGCACCTCTCTGAGATATTGAATTTGGCATTAACGAATGACAAGGTCAATTCTATTGGTAGAATAATGCATGCTGCAAGTAATTCAAGTACATAATTAATTGTAGAAAGAGGAAGGTCTGTTTAGTAAATTTTTATTCAGCAGAGTAGCACTTCTTTGGTCACTTAGCAACAGTGTTAACGGCAGGCTTTAGCTTGGTTCATTGGGGATTGAACTGACTTGCCCAGCCTGCTTTGGACATTTCACTGATGTGCTGCAGTTATAACACTATCCAGTAAGACTGACTCTTTACTTAAACATTTTTGTTTGTTTTTTTTACCTAACATTAGGGTCAAGCTGCAAGATACTGGCTTGTTAACTGTTTTTGTTTCTAAAGTGCAAATACTTTACTCAGTTCCATCAACAGTTTGTTTTTACAACTAACTCTCATCATTCATAGAGTCATAGAGTCATACATCACGGAATCTGACCCTTTGGTCCAACGCATCCTTGCCAATCAAGCATCCAATCTGACCTAGTCCCATGTACCAGAATTTGACCCATATCCTTCTAAACCTTTCCTATTCAGATACCCATCCAAATGCCTTTTAAATGTCATATTTGAACCCGCCTTCATCACTTCCTGTGGAAGCTCGTTCCATCCTCTGTGTGAAATAGTTACCCATCAGGACATTAAACATTAAAGTGCAGTACAGGCCCTTCAGCCGTCGATGTTGCGCCAACCTGTCTTACCAATCTGAAGCCCATCTATCCTACACTATTCCATTTTTATCCATATATTTATCCAAGATCATTTAAATGCCCTTAAAGTTGGCGAGTCTACTACTGTTGCAGGCAGTGCGTTCCACACTCCCACTACTCTCTGACTAAAGAAACTACCTCTGACATCTGCCCTATGTCTATCTCACCTCAATTCAAAGCTATGACCCCTCATGCTCGTCATCACCATCTGAGGAAAAACGTCCATCTGATCTAACGCTATGATTATCTTGTATGTCTCAATTAAGTCACCTCTTAACCTTATTCTCTCTAATGAAAACAGCCTCATGTCCCTCAGCCTTTCCCCATAAGACTTTCCCTTCATACCAGGCAATATCCCAGTAAATCTGCTCTGAACCCTTTCTAAAGCTTCCACATCCTTCCCATAATGCAGTGACCAGAACTGTACACAATACTCAAAGTGCGGCCGCACCAGAGTTTTGTACAGCTGCAGCATGACCTCATGGCTCCGAAAATCAATCCCTCTACCAATAAAAGTTTACACACATATACCTTCTTAACAACCTTATCAACCTGGGTTGCAACTTTTAGGGATCAATGTACATGGACACCAAGATCTCTCTGCTCATCTACACTACCAAGAATCTTGCCATTAGCCCAATACTCTTTATTCATGTTGTTCCTTCCAAAGTGAATCACCTTACACTTTTCTGCATTAAACTCCATTTGCCACCTCTCAGCTCAGCCCTGCAGCTTATCTATGTCCCTCTGTAACCTGCATTATCCACACTCCAGCGACCTTAGTGTCATCCACATATTTACTAAGCCATCCTTCTATGCCCTCATCGAGGTCATTTATAAAAATGACAAATAGCAGTGGCCCCAAAACAGATCCTTGCTGCACACCACTAGTAACTGAACTCCGGAATGAACATTTCCCATCAACCACCACCTCTGTCTTCTTTCAGCTAGCCAATTTCTGATCCAAACTACTAAATTACCCTCAAACCCATGCCACCGTATTTTGTGTAATAGCCTACTGTAGGGAACCTTATTGAATGTGAGCATAAGAGGTATAGTTAGTAAGTTTGCAGATGACACCAAAATTGGAGGTGTAGTGGACAGCGAAGAGGGTTACCTCAGATTACAACAGGATCTGGACCAGATGGGCCAATGGGCTGAGAAATGGAAAATGGAGTTTAATTCAGATAAATGCGAGGTGCTACATTTTAGGAAAGCAAATCTTAGCAGGACTTATACACTTAATGGTAAGGTCCTAAGGAGTGTTGCCGAACAAAGACCTTGGAGTGCAGGTTCATAGCTCCTTGAAAATGGAGTCACAGGTAGATAGAATAGTGAAGAAGGCGTTTGGTATGCTTTCCTTTATTGGTCAGAGTATTGAGTACAGGAGTTGGGAGGTCATAGTGTGGTTGTACAGGACATTGGTTAGGCCACTTTTGGAATATTGTGTGCAATTCTGGTCTCCTTCCTATCGGAAAGATGTTGTGAAACTTGAAAGGGTTCAGAAAAGATTTACAAGGATGTTGCCAGGGTTGGAGGATCTGAGCTACAGGGAGAGGCTGAACAGGCTGGGGCTGTTTTCCCTGGAGCGTCGAAAGCTGAGGGGTGACCTTATAGAGGTTTACAAAATCATGAGGGGTATGGATAGGATAAATAGGCAAAGTCTTTTCCCTGGGGTCGGGGAGTCCAGAACTAGAGGGCATAGGTTTAGGGTGAGAGGGGAAAGATATAAAAGAGACCTAAGGGGCAACTTTTTCACGCAGAGGGTGGTACGTGTATGGAATGAGCTGCCAGAGGATGTGGTGGAGGCTGGTACAATTGCAACATTTTAAGAGGCATTTGGATGGTATATGAATAGGAAGGGTTCGGAGGGATATGGGCCGGGTGCTGGTAGTTGGGACTAGATTGGGTTGGGATATCTGGTCGGCGTGGACGGGTTGGAATGAAGGGTCTGTTTCCATGCTGCACATTTCTATGACTCTATGACTATGAAGCACCTTAGTGAAATCCATATGCACCTGAATAACTGCTTTACGTTCATCCACCTACTTGGTCACCATCTCAAAGAACACAATAAGGTTTGTGAGGCATGACCTACCCTTCACAAAACCATGTTGACTATCCCTAATCAACTTATTCCTCTCTGGATGATTATAAATCTTATCTCTTATAACCTTTTCCAATACTTTACTCACAATCAAAGTAAGGTTCACTGGTCTATAATCACTAGGGTTGTCTCTACTCCCCTACTTGAACAAGGGGACAACATTTGCTATCCTCCAGTCTTCTGGCACTATTCCTATAAACAATGATGACATAAAGATCAAAGCCAAAGGCTCTACAATCTCCTCCCTGGCTTCCCAGAGAACCCTAGGATAAATTCCATCCAGCCTAAGAGACTTATCTATTTTCACATTTTCCAAAATTGCTGACACCTCCTCCGTGTGAACCTGAATCCCATCTAGTCTCGTAGCCTGTACATCAGTATTCTCCTCTACAACATTGTCTTTTTCTAGTGTGAATACTGACGAAAAATATTCATTTAGTGTCTCCCCATCTCCTCGGTTTCCACACACAACTTCCCACTACTATCCTTGATTGGCCCTAATCTTTCTCTAGTCATTCTTTTATTCGTGATACACCTATAGAAAGCTTTAGAGTTTTCCTTGATCCTACATAACAATAACTTCTCATGCCCCCTCCTGACTTTCCTTAGCTCTCTGTTTAGGTCTTTTCTGGTTAACTTGTAACTCTCAAGCACCCTAACTGAGACTTCACATCTCATCCTAACATAAACCTTCTTCCTCCTCTTGACAACCTCTTTAGTAAACTACAGCTTCCTCTCTCGAACACTTCCTCCCTGCCTGACAGGTACATACTTACTAAGGACATGCAGTAGCTGTTCCTTGAACAAGCTCCACATTTCAATTGTGTCCATCCTCTGCAGCTTCCTTCCCCATCCTATGCATCCTAAATCTTGCCTAATCGCATCAAAATTGCCTTTCCCCCAGCAATAACTCTTGCCCTGTGTTATACACCTACCCCTTTCCATTGCTAATCTAAACAAATTGTGGTCCTTATCACCAAAGTGCTCACCTATCTCCAATTCTAACATATGGCCAGGTTCATTACCCAGTACCAAATCCAATGTGGCCTCGCCCCTTGTTGACTTGTCTACATACTGTGTCAGGAAACCAACTTGCACACATTGGACAAAAACTGACCCATCTAAAGTACTTGAACTATGGTATTTCTAGTCAATATTTGGAAAGTTAAAGTTTCCCATAACAACTACCCTGTTAGTCTTGCTCCTATCCAGAATTATCTTTGCTATCCTTTCCTCTGCATCTCTGGAACTATTCAGAGACCTATAGAAAACACCCAGCAGGGTGACCTTTCCTTACCTGTTTCTAACCTCAGCCCATACTACCTCAGTAGACGAGTCTTCAAGCGTCCTGTCTGCTACCGTAATACTGTCCTTGACTAATAATGCCATACCTGGGAGAATAATGAGCCTAATATTTTTTGAGACCCCCACTACAAGACTGGTTTCCTTGGCTGAACTCAGGAAGTAGTAGATTTTGGGATTCACACTTCAAACACAATAACTTTTTGAGAAGCTAGAATGTACCTAAGGATTTCAGATTTAAAGAATGCAGGCTCCATCATTCTTGGGCTCTGATCAACATTGGACCACTGATCTTATAACTGTGCCCAACTCCCCACCTTGCCATTTTTCACTGTCTCTGAATATTTACCTTGTCTATGTTCCTCCTGAGTCTTATTTCCACACTTCTTTCCCTGCCTCTGTTCTCCTCAAGATCCATTTGCCTGAGAACTGTTGTGGCACTGTCAGCAACTCTCAAGTCAGATCCACATTGATGATTCACCTGCTGACTACTTGTACTAAATTAGCTTGTTAAAAATAAGCCACAAGGCCTGATATCAGGACCACCATAGATCTCCCCACTCAGGTAAGAAGTTTCACCCTCCTCACTTCACATGCATAACACTGGATTTTAACCCAATATGTCTTTAAAAATATATATTAATTGTAACAATAGAGAAACAATATTTTATCACAAACCAGGTAAAAATCCAGTCTCTTAATGGTATTGCGGAGCAGATGTATCGATTTTGTTGATTTCCTCTGTTCTGAATAAATTCTGCTTCAGCTGTACAGTGTACGAATAAACTAGTCAAATATTGCTTTGTTATCTCAACAGAATTCCCACTATTTCTGGTAGGTTCATTGCAAATCTAATTTAAGAAACCTTACAGTGGTTACTTAGCACATAGTTAATAGTAGCAACTGAAGGCAATGACTAAAAGCAAATTTATAAGAGTAATATGGAACGAAGGAGAAATCAACACTACTGGACTCTTATAGGGCTTTAGTTGGCAATCCTCAAAAGCATTTACTTTCCATATTGAAGGACCATGTCTTTTAATTTTGCTTTTTTAAAAACTGGGAACTGAAATGCGAAAAAGCTGTTTTAAAAAATAGTGTTTGAAAG
Source organism: Chiloscyllium plagiosum (assembly GCF_004010195.1). Taxonomy (NCBI): domain Eukaryota; kingdom Metazoa; phylum Chordata; class Chondrichthyes; order Orectolobiformes; family Hemiscylliidae; genus Chiloscyllium; species Chiloscyllium plagiosum. The sequence continues at coordinate 26,980,596 of NC_057731.1, read as the reverse complement.
GATGGCTGCAGTTTAGGAAGCTAGCTACATGACATCCATAAAAAAGAAAAATACTGTGGATGCTGGAATCTGAAACATTACACAGAGAATGCTGGAGAAACTCAACAGGTCAGATAGCATCTGTGGAGAGAGAAACAGAGTTAATGTTTCAAGACCAATATGAGATCCCCAGCATCAAAGACGCAAATCTTCAGCTAACTCGATTCATTCCACATAATGTCAATAAATGGTAGGAGGCACTGGATACTGCAAAAGCAATGGGGCCTGGCAACATTCTGGCAATAGTATGGAAGCCTTGTGCCCCAAACTTGCAGCACCCCTAGCCAGGCTGTTCCAATATAACTACGATACTGACATCTACCTGACAATATGGTACATTCTCAGTTAGGTTCTGTATACTAAAAGCAGGACAAATCCAACTTGGCCAATTAATGCCCCATCGGTTTGCATTCAAACATCAGTAATATGATGGAAGGTGTCATCAACAGTGCTATCAAACTGCACTTATACAGTCATAGAGATGTACAGCATGAAAACAGACCCTTCCATCCAACCCATCTTAGCAATAATCTGCTCACTGATACCCAATTTGGGTTCCACCAGGGCCACTCAATTCCTGACCTGATTACAACCTTGGTTCAAACATGGACAAAAGATCTGAATTCTAGAGGTGATGTAAGAACACTTGCCCTCGATATCAAGGTCGCATCTAACTCAGTGTAGCCTCAAGCAGCCTAGCAAAACTGGAGTCAATGGGAACCAGGAGAAAACTCTCCTCTGGATAGAGAAATGTTTGGCACAAAGGGAAGATGGTTATACTTGCTGGAGGTCACCTAAACTCCAGGGCTCTGCAGGAGCCCTTCAGGGCAGTGTCCAGGCCCAACCATGTTCATTTATAAATGACCTTTCATCCATCTTAAGATCAGAAATAAGGATGTTCATTATTGACACCTTCCAAATTCATGAGTACCATCTGGATGTATAAGGGCAGCAGAACACCACCTGCAAGTTCCTGTGTGAGCCACTTACCATCCAGGCATAGAAATAAATTGCTGTTCCTTCAGTGTTGATGGGTCAAAGTCCTGGTACTCTTGACCAAGCAACATTGTGGGTCTACTTTCAGCAGTTGCACTAGAGAACTTGAAGAAAGCCAATACCTTCTCAAAGGCAACTAAGGACAGGCAGTATATGCTGACCCAGCCAGTGATGCCTATATCCCATGAGCAAATTTTTAAAAAACTTATTGGTTACCAATCAACTTTGATGAACTCATCATCATTGCTCAGGTTATCCTCACTAGTTATTGAAATGAACGCAGGCAAACCAATCTTTTGTAAAAGGTAGCTGAGGCTTACAGGAACAAAGATTCCATTTGTTCAAATAAGTGCAGTCATAATGTCTCCATGGAATAAAAACAGGGAGAGCTTCAAGGAATGGCAGCTGCTGGAGGTTCAAAATTAATTGCCATGTGCAATTTTTTCAAAATACCTTATCAATTTCCATCTTGAGTGCTTATGTTTCCAAAACCAAAACTCGTCTCTTTTCACTACAGTTGCGTAATACAAAAAAAGGATTATTTTGTTCTGTATAGTAAGGACTTTATAATCCTCAGGAGACAGATTTAATGTCAAAACCATAATCTCCAACTTTAAAATTGAGCGTGATGTCTGCACTCAAGCATTGCTGGAGCATTCATAGTAAAAATATTTAACTGAAATCTTGAGGCTCAGATTTATAAGGGCAAGACAATATTACCACAAAGTACCAATTCTGCCAACACAGAAATATTTGATTGATGATAAAAAAAATTGTTACATGTTTTAATTATTAATAATAATAACAGCAAGGTCTTTAAGACATACTAACTTGTCATCATATTCATCACAAGACAAATACATAAAGCAAAGCTAAATTAGTATGAACATTTCATCTACTATATAAACGAATGTTCAATATTACATATTTACCAAAATCTTAGAATGTGTTGATTAATGTTTATTTAAGTTTAAAGTAATTTAAATTTAAATAGGAACATTAGAGTTATAAAATGTTTACCAGAAGCTATGCATCGTTTAACAGAACACAGTTATTGCCTTCGGTGTTACATATGTCATCAATTTGTAGCTCAGGCTGCATAAGAACTACTCACTCATTTCTTTCAAGTTCGATGACCAACTGTTTGCCTTCGGCTTCAATTAGGAACTTAGCCCATTTTGGGTGACTCTGTGGTACAAAATAGAAAAATCACAAAATATAGTATTTAAAATGCATGGGTAGTTAGACCTTCTGTTTGTAGATGTCTGATACTGTTTGAAGTAGTGTTTAGTCTATTCACTGATTCCCTCTGTAGTTTGTATCCAGCTGATACTGGGCTATTTTGAATTCTGGCATTTTACGTATTATAATCAGAACTGCCCAGCTGATAATACTGTGAAAGCAGGCAGCAAAGTCCAGATTGTGAGGGGGGGAAAAGCTGAGTGGAATTAAATACTGACTCCCAAAGCAAGTTTGACGACAGAAGATGAGGAATTTAAACACAAAGCAATTAATGTCCACTTAAGCGCTTCAGTTCACTGCCACTTATCTTCATTCACATCTTGCCTGGGATCACTCACTTATCCTGGGCAACTGGTAGGTGCATTACCAGCAGTTACCACCTGAAGAGATGTCAGCCTGTGATTGGTCCCCAGCTCTCAGCAGATGGGATTTTCACCTTTGAACCTAGGGAAGTCCCACTGCCGACCACTGAAATGACTGACTTCCATTTAATATGTGGGCACCGGGCACCTGCTCTCCAGCCAGTGGGCAAGATCCAATTGCCAAGTTAAATAATGCTCCCTGAATGAGGAGAGAAATGACTATAATATGCTACTTCTCCTTATGTCCTTTGGCCTTAAGTAGAATGGAAAGTAAAAGAGTTAATTCATGTAAATATTGATCACCTTTCAATAGATGTTAACTCTCCACAAAGCCTGCGTTAATTAAGAATTGAAACTGATTCTATACCTGGAGAAACACTTAATGCAACTCGTGAAAGCTTAGACATCGATATTAAAATAAGCCCTTGTTGAAAGATGGGTGATCCCTCTTTCACCTTTACAATTTACCTTATGGCTCCATTTTACCAACGCTGTTACAGCTAAATGTTTTCTGAACCTCTTTGCCCTGTTTTACTGAGGTTGTAAATACACTACCTTCCTTTTCCCAGATGCTTAGGGCATTGCAATTGAGCCTCATTGCACAGTTTTCAACCAGTTAAAGTGAATGCTGAATCTGTTAGAATAGAGGGCACACAACTGTATGTGAACATGTTAAGTCTTTAAAGTTTAACAGTCATACAGTGTAATTTCAGGGTGGATGGACATACTGAAGAAATAATCTGCATGTAATAAATTGATTACAGCTAACTTTCTCATTGTTCTTCTTAACTGATCATGCATGGCCTGAGGTATTCATTGTTGTTTAGTATTGTCTGAATTAATGTATTATTCCAGTCTGTGACACCGTAGAGTGAAAGTTTGTATTGATGATAAATGTACTGAAGATAATCAAATAATTCAAATGTATTAGGCAGATTTTCTAAGATCTACAGTCAGATGTACTGGATTGCCCAGGCTCTGCCAATATTGAAAAATGATGTCTGAAGAAAAATGAGTTAGGATTTGATATAGGCATACATTTTGACTCATACAATTTTCTGATATTTGTTGTGCTAAAACTATTCAGCTTGTGTGCAGATCCAGGAAACGCTACCCTTTTAACTGTAGTATCTAGTGCACAAACTTGAACCTAAGTCTTCGTTCTCTGTTACAACCTTCGTGAACACAGAAAGCTAAAACAGATGATTTATACTTGTACAGCTGCCTCAAGAATAAACCCCACAGTGATGAAGAAATCTTTTTTCAGTTTGGCTGAACTTCTGGCATCTGTGGGTAATGTAATCTGCATGGTCTGAAACTAATATTGCCAAAAAATTGAAATTCAGACACGCTCAAAGCAGAGATGCTTCCTTCAAATGCATCTAAGGAGTGTTAAATTTTGCTTTCTCCCTGAGAGCTATATTTTTTAATTGTTTGATCACCAAAAGATTTATTGTATTATTAAACATTAACTTCCAGAAAAACCTGAAGCCAATTATATAGGACCATAGGATGCTTCCCCATCACCTAATTTATGGCTGGGCTTTGATCTTAATTCCATTTTCTTGCACCATTTACTTATTGCTTGATATCTTTAATATCTAGACATGTGTCAATTTCTGTCTTGAATATACTTAATGACTGAATCATCATAACCCTCTTGGTTAGAGAATTCCAAACATTCACCAACCTCTGAAGAAATTCTTCCTCAAACTCCTAAATGATCTATCTCTTATCACGAGACTGTGTTCCCTGGTTCTAGACACTGCACCCAGAGGAAACATTCTTCCCTCAACCTCTCTGATGAGGCCTGTTACAATTTTGTATGCTTTAATAAAATCCCTTCCCGGTCTTTTAAGTTTTAATCAATAAATACGCAGTGTCCTAAGTACGTCCTCATGAAGCAATCCATTATCCCAGAATCAGTCTGCTAAATTTTCATTGCACTTCCTCAGGGAAGGAATGTTCCATGTGCAGTCTCACCAAGGCTCTATACAATTGCAGCAAGACTTCTTCACACCTGGACTCAAATGTTTCTGTAAAAAAAGCCAACATACCAATTGCACTCCCAGCGGACTTGCATGTTAGCTTAAAATAATTTATGAGCAAGGACACCTAGGTTTTTTGAGCATCAACACATTCCAATCTCTCACCTTTTGAGAAATCCTCTGCACTCCTGTTCTTTCTAATAAATTCACTTTCACACTCAGTTCTGTGTCATCAGCAAATTTGGAAATATTGCATCTAGCCCCCACATCCAAATGATTGGTATGCATTGTTAATAGCCCTCCTTCACACTGAACTGAAGTTCCTCACTAGTCACAGGCTGAAATTGCTTCTTCTTTATTCTTTCAAGGCCAGCATTTGTTACTCATTCCTAATTGTCTTTGAACTGAAGTGCAGTTAAAAGCCAATAACATTGCTATGGATCCAGAGTCACATATAGGCCAAGTCAGCTAAAAAAGGCAGATTTTCTTCCCTAAAGGACATCAATGAAAAAGATGGACTTTACAGCAACTGATGAGATTTGCCATGATCACGATAATTACGATCAGCTTTATTTTACAGATTTTTAAAAATCGATTCATTGGATGAGGCCATTGCTGACTAAGCCAGCATTTATTACCCAACCCTAATTGCTCAGAGGGCAGTTTAAGAGTCATAGAGTCATAGAGATGTACAGCATGGAAACAGACCCTTCGGTCCAACCTGTCCACGCCGACCAGATATCCCAACCTAATCTAATCCCACCTGCCAGCACCCGGCCCATATCCCTCCAAACCCTTCCTATTCATATACCCATCCAAATGCCTCTTAAATGTTGTAATTGTACCAGCCTCCACCACATCCTCTGGCAGCTCATTCCATACATGTATTACCCTCTGCGTGAAAAAGTTGCCCCTTAGGTCTCTTTTATATCTTTCCCCTCTCACCCTAAACCTATGCCCTCTAGTTCTGGACTCCCCGATGCCAGGGAAAAGACTTTGCCTATTTATCCTATCCATGCTACTCATAATTTTGTAAACCTCTATAAGGTCAACCCTCAGACTCCGAGGCTTCAGGGAAAACAGCCTCAGCCTGTTCATCCTCTCCCTATAGCTAAAATCCTCCAACCCTGGCAACATCCTTGTAAATCTTTTCTGAACCCTTTCAAGTTTCACAACATCTTTCCGATAGGAAGGAGACTAGAACTGCACGCAATATTCCAAAAGTGGCCTAACCAATGTTACCAAAAGATCTGGAGTCACATGTAAGCCAGATCAAGTAAGGATGGCAGTTTCCTTCCCTAACGGACATTAGTGAACCAGATGGGTTCTTCTGACAATTGACAATGGATTCACGGTCATCGTTAGACTCCTAATTTCAGATGTTCATTGAATTCAAATTCCACCATCCGCTGTGGCAGGATTCAACCCCAGGTCCAAATCACTGCAGATGCTAGAATCTGTACTGAAAACAACAAATGCTGGAGATCACAATGGGTTAGACAGCATCCATGGGAGAGACAGCAAGCCAACGTTTCGAGTCCAGATGACTCTTTATCAGAGTTGAAATGAAACAAGGAGGAGGCAGCGTTTATGCTATAGTTTGGGGAGGTGGGGGAGGTGTTGGTACGGTGGGGTACATTTGTTAGGGAGAAAATATATTGATAGTTCAGATTAAGTGATTGGAACTTGCCCCCGCCAACTGTGCTGCCCCCTCCACACTTCACTTCAGCTCTGATGAAGACTCCTCTGAACTCAAAACGGTAGCTTGCTTTCTCTCTGTGGATGCTGTCTGACCTGCTGTGATCTCCAGCATTTGCTGTTTTCTCCAGGACATTACCTGGGTCTCAGGAATAACAGTCCAATGATAATCTCACAAAGTCATCATTCCCCCAATCTCAGTAGACTATCGCCTCCTCCGTTGTTTCACATTCTACTAGCCGCCATAGTGGGGTTTAAATCTGTACTCCCAGCGCATTATCTATTCTTCTAGATCCATCATCAAGAAACAACAACAGATTTTGTCAAACATGATTTCTCATTCATAAATACATGTTGGCTATTCTCAATCTTACCATCATTTTCAATTTCAATAGTAGATTCTAGCATTTTCTCTATTTATTTTATATTAACTTTGAAATATTATTTTTTAAAATTTTAAATCTTAAGATTTTTAATTTTTGCATATGTATTTTCCTAAGTTTACATCCCAGATAAATCATTCATTTCAGTTCTTTGATTTGTATACCTATACAACGAACATTCGGCACATCTTAGTTTGAGAGGACTAGGTAAAGTCATACAGACCAAAAAATGCACAAATCTGATTGAGAAGTTGCTTGCTTATTGATGGTTTTTCAAGCCCAGTTTATGAGATCCACTGAAAGCATAATAAGGTATCAGAATAAGGCATAGGGTAAATTAATCTTGAAAACACTCTTTACAATGTTAGCATGCAAACCTTTATGCATATGGTTTTCTTTTATCTTCTAGTTTAATGTATTAAAATGAATGGTTGATTGCTACTAAGATATTGAACAAATAAATTTTGACCATTAGATGGTGTCTGATATTAACTGCATAAATTCATTTCTAAGTTATTCTGCCTTTCTGACTTTCACAGTCTTTATCAGAAGTGAATATCACCACAAATAAAACTTTATATTAATGAATAATATACAGTTTAAAACCATGTGTCACCAATGAAATTGGTTTAAAATGGGAAATTCTGCGTATTTCACTTTTCACTATATCTATTCTTTCTCTACTTTATGTTTTCCACTTCCTTTTTCTATAGCATGGGAACCATTAACTTTGTCAGTTAAAGGAGCTCATGGGCTCCAAGGGAGTCATAAATGCAGTTTATGGCACTGCTCCATCTTCCTGAAATGAGCATCTTCCATTAAGGTTATAACTAAGTTTTTCCAAACTAACTGCACAACTACAAGATTCAATTGCTTCCCTGTTGGAAATGGGGATCCTAGCAGTTCAATTTCAAGCTCTTTTAAGTGAAGACCCAGATGTCCAGTAACTGACTTAGCCAATGAACTAAAGTCTTGTAAAATTGCCCTGTTCATATCAGATTTTGGAAGTATTTGCACCATTGAGAGTTCTTAGGGGCTGAAAAATGCACATAAACATCAGACATTGTATATTTATGAAACTTAATTAGACCAATGTTGGAGCTTTCTGACAGACTGCTAACTAAATGCAAGTTGTTGCTGTTTATCATTAACAGACTGCACTCAGTGTCTGTCTTCATAGTTCTCAGAATGAGAAGCACAGCTGGCAAACCACAGACCAGGAGAAAATCTGTTTCATCTCATGGGATTTCCAGAGCCCCAAATTAAACCGAACAGTCTTTTTTCATATTCTCAGAAACAGTTGCCATTACTTCTCATTTTTTGAACAAATTACTTCTGAAATTCAGCAAGGAACATGCATAATACATGCATAATGTAATGTCTATTTCAGGTTAGTAACTGGAAACACTTCTAATATTGGCTTAAACAGAACAAAACAATTGGGTCCTTAGGTGGTCATTAAACTGCACTAGGAAGAAAAGAGGGAAGAAAGGAGAGGGAACCAACTAAGGAAGGAGAAAATGAGGGAGGGAAGGAATGAAGGAAAGGAAGGAGAGAGGAATGAAAGGAGGCAAGATGATTGACCAGATAATTGTTTGTGATGTTGATTGAGTTATAAATATAGGCCAAGACACAGAGCTGATTGCCCTGCTCTTTGAAATTGTACCGTAGGATCTTTCACATCTAACCATTTGGGCAGATGTTTCTTCAGTTGAATGTTACTATCAAGAAGATGGCATCATATTACATTGCAGTGCTCCCTCAATACTGCCCTGCAGTGTCAGGTTCTGATTTTTTAAAAATCAAGTAACGGCTAGAACTTGTACCCAAAACTTTGTGACTCAGAGGTGAGAGTACTACCAACAGAATCCTGGCTGACACTCAAACTATAAGAAGATTCAAATTACAAACCCTTTATTCCCACTGAAGATGTGACTATTAATATCCTTTGCTATGACAGCATCAATGAAGTAAGGAAAGGTAAAGTCCAGTGCTGTTAATCAGGCTTGGGGCAAATGTCATCCTGTTTTTAGTTGTCCTCCATCACATTCACTGACATGTAGGAATACACACAGCCCACAACAACAACAAAACATTCTATAACTTATCCTGCAATGCAGCCTCTGGAGAATGTCCTTCTTACAGCCAAAATTCAAATGGAATCACAGAATGTTCACTCAGCCCATCATATCTATGTCAGCTCTTTCACAATTATCCAATTCATCCTAGCCTTTTGCTTGTCCCCATAACACTGGAACCTTTTTCCAAACAAGTATGCATCTAATTGTCCTTTAAATATTAGTATTGAATCTGTTTCCACTCCCCTCCCAGGCTGTACATTTCAGATCATATTACCTTGCTGTATAAACCACAAGCTTCCACTTGGTGCCTCTGGTTCTGCTGCCAATCACTTTAAATCCATGACCTCTGGTTATTGACTTTGCTGCTATTGGAGACGGATTCTTCTCAGTTACTATATCAAAACAATTCAGGATTTTTAACACCTCTGAAACAACTCTTCTTAAGGTCTCTGCTCAAAAAACAGTGACTTCAGCTTCTTCCTGTCTCGCTATGTCACCGGTGCCCTTCATACCTGATACCATTCTAATAAAGTTTCTGTGAACTTTCTTCAAGGCCTCAATACCGTTCCTGAAAGCGTGTTGCCCAAAAATACAACACATTACTCCACCTGAAGTCTAACAAATGTTTTATAATGATTTAGTATAATGTCCTTGCTTTTTATGTAGTTCCTCCATTTTTAATGCTTTTTGTAATATTCCTAGAGGTTCATTTTGCAATGTATGACCTAATATATTTTGCTCAGCAATAATTTACTTATTGACGCTCAGGTTGGGTTCTGCCAAAGTCACTCAGCTCCTGACTTTATTACAGCCTTGGTTCAAACATGGACAAAAGAGCTGAATTCCAGAGGTGAGGTAAGAGTGACAGCCCTTGGCCTAAAGGTTGCATTTGACCCAGTGTAGCAACAAGGAACCCTAGCAAACCTGGAGTCAATGGAAATGGGGGAAAAAGCTTTCCAATGCATGGAGTCATGGGAAAATTGTTGTGATTGTTGGAGGTCAGTCATCGATTCCGGGACATCTCTGCTCAGGGTCATATCCTTGGCCAAATACTCTTCAGCTGCATCAAAAATGACCTTCTATCCATCATAAGGTCAGAAATGGGATATTCACTGATGATTGCACAACATTTATCACTATTCACATATCCTCAGACACTTGGGCAGTCCATGTTCAAATCTAACAAGATCTGGACAATATCCATGCTTTGGTTGACAAGTGGCAAATAACAATCATACCACACAAATGCCAGGAAAAGACTGCTTATAATAAGAGAGAATCTAATCCCTACGCCTTGATATTCAATGGTGCTACTATTACCGAACCTCACACTATCAACACTCTGGGGTTTACCATTGATCAGAAACTGAATTGGATTAGCCATATAAATAAATACAGTGGCTACATGAGCCCACAAGCTAGGAATACTATGGTGAGTAACTTACTTCCTGACTCCCCATTGCCTTTCAACCATCCACAAGGCTAAAGTCAGGAAGGTGATAGAATATTCGCACTTCCCTGGTTGAGTGCAGCTCTAATAATAGTCAAGAAGCCTGACACCATCCAGGGCAAAGCAACCTACTTGATTAGCACTGCAGCACAAACATCCATTCCTTCCAACATCAACATTCAGTAGTAGCAGTGTGTAACATCTACAAGATACAGTGCAGAAATTCAATCAAATATCCTTAGATGTACCTTCCAAACCCATGACCACTTCCATCTAGAAGGATAATGGCAGCAGATAAATGGGAACACCACTATCAGCCAGTTCCTCTCCAAGTCACTCATCATCCTGACCTGGAAGTATGTTGCTGTTCCTTCAGTGTCACTGGGTGAAAATCCTGGAATTTCCTACCTAAGGATATTGTGCATATACCTACAGCACATGGCCTGCAGCGGTTTGAGAAGACAGCTCGCCACCACATTCTCAAGGGTAACCAGCGATGGGGAATAAATGTTGGTCCAGCTATGAAAAGCCCATGTCCCATGAGTGAATTTTAAAAAAAATACTAAAAATGGAAAAAAATTTCATGTCTTGCAGCAGTGGGTGAATTTGATCAGAAATCACTGTAAAGTTTTAATAAGTTTATCACATATTATAAAAATGTAATGAAGAATGCTATCATCGCAGTTTGTTGTCTGAGAAACATAGGACTGGCCTGTTATCCCTGCCAAGGATAAGTCTCTTGCAGAGACATTCCTGATAAGGTTGGATCTCATGATCCATGTATAAACAAACTATCTGAGAAAAGGTTAAAAACCAAACTTCTGAGAGGCAGAAAAAAAAAGAGCTTTTCAAAGTGATCCCTGCCTTGGTTAGCTTGAGCAGAAAGAGAACAAAACAGAAGGTTGCAAACAGAAACTACAGTCCCTAATACCAAATTCAGTTTCACCTGTCCCTTCACGCTCTCGTTCAATAAATCATCCTAACCTGTCACAGGTCATAAGCCTTTGCTTTTGGGTTTAGCTAATGCGGCTTAGAAACTGCTGCTCCTAAATAAACTACATTAAAATCATTCTTGAATTCAATGCTCTGTGATATCCGATCATAAACATTGTAATAGGGATGGCACCGTGGCACTGCTGTTTCATAGCACCAGGTACTTGAGTTCAATTCCACCCTCAGATGACTGTGTGAAGATTGCATGTTCTCCCATGTTAAACTGCCCACTGTATCTAGCCATGGAAAATGCAGTATTACACGGTTGGAAGGGGGTGGGTCTGGGTGGGATGCCCTCAAGGGTTGGTGTGGTCTTGATGGGTGGAATGGCCTGTTTCCACACAGTAGGGATTCTATGAATCTGTTGCAGTAATGTTATGTTAACAGTAATGATGGCATGTGCCAACTGACAACTAACACACATTAAACAGCTGATGCTCCTGTTGAAAAGTGTGCATTTGCTCTCATCAATGCAAAAGTAAACTGAGTAGAAGTACTTTAAGTAGTCAAGTACTCCCTGAGAGTGCCATTAATAGTCTCTGCACATAAATAAGTTGGGGAAAAAATGGCCTGTTTTAGCCACTCTGCAAATCTTCCAAGTTGGTTCTAGAAGATACTGTAAAATATATTGAAAACATTTAAAATGCCCACTTATAGTGATGGTATCTAACAAAAGGTTTCTGAAAATGAAAACCAAGGGACAAACAATGGCATTATCAAGATTACATATGTCCCAACTGAGTATAATCTGCAACCTACAAACTTGTGTAAATTCTTTTAGCACCCTTCTGTTTTTAAAGTGTTTCAATTTAAAAAAAAAGAACCAGTAGCAAAGTCATCCCTGATTACCCTGGAAAAAGGGGTGGTGAGCTGATCTCTTGAACCACTGTAGTCTTTGGGGTGTAAGGTAACCACGGTGCTGTCAAAAAGCAGGTTCTACAATTTTGACTTAAGGACACTGAAGGAACAGGAATACAATTCCAGCTCAGGATGGTGTGTGGCTTGCAAAAGAACTTGCAGGTTGTGGTATTCCCAGGCTTCTGATGCAGTTGGTCTTCTAGCCGATAGGGATCATGGGTTTGGAAGAGGCTGTTGAAGGAGCTTTGATGAGTTACTGTAGTACATTTTACCCATGTTGTATACCGTTGTTACTGTACATTGATGATGAAGGTAATGAATGTTAGAGACAGTGGGTGGTGCCAATCAAGTGAACTGCTCTGTACTGGCTCATTTTGAGAGTGTTAAGTATTGTTGGAGCTGCAGTCATCCAGGGAAGTGAAGACTATTCAATCACATTCCTGACTTGTACCTTGTAGATAGTGGGAAGTCTTTGGAGAAGCAGGGGGTGAGCTAGCTATCAGAATTCCTGGGCCCCTTTCATTGTAACTAGATTCCATTTGTAGGTTGTTTGTAGGAATGGAGAGATCATGGAAGACAATACACAATGTGCTCACCATAATGGTCCCAGGTTTGGTCTGGTCATCAGTAGCTGCCCTTCCCCAACATCTATGTACTTTTCTACCTCGCACTCCCTGCATACCCATTCTACTGATCCCTCTGCAATTCTCATCCTTACCCCTTGAGCCTGTCAGTACAGTTTAGCCACGCCCATCATCATGACGCATACTTTCCTCATCCAGGCCACACTGGTGGTGACCACCCAAAACCCTCTCTCTGCATCCATGTCCTCCCATGGACATTCAGCTCCCATCACCCTCATAAGTCAAATATTTTCCCTTCACTGTCATTCACTGTCTGCGTCCCATGTTGCTATGTCTCATCTCCAGTGTTCATTCCCCCCAATTTCCTGCCATAAGAGTATCCTCTGGTACCCCCTCCCCCGATATTAATTGATAATCTCAGGACTGACTGTGACTTAACCCCCAACATACTTGGATGGACAGTCCTGACTGATCACTGACCAGACCCTGAACACTTTCCATACAATTCACTGACTGAGGATCCGTGACTCCCCTAACTACGTGTCTTGGGTTTACCGGACTGATTATAGATCCTGACAAGTCTGAGTGGATGGCTGATTGTGGCAAACCCTTGAATGTAGACAGATGCTGCCCTTAGTGTACCAGGGTTTCTTGAGTGACAGCAGACCCCTTGCTTTTATAAAGGACTATTCCCCTTCGACTTTGGAATATAGCCATTTGGTTGAAGCACATGGAGTCTGTTTGCCACGTAGGCTATTGGCACATGCTGTAGGTGTGAGATTGGCATAGTACAGCGTAGTACACCAAGATGTTCATCCCCTTGACTGATTGCTGACAACTGTGACAGGCTACCTGACTTTGTGTCTGTGATAAACAGCAACTTTGATGTACTGTAAGCCTTCAGGTTTTGGCTGGGCGGGGGCATAGTGCCAAAAGACAATGCCAGGCGAAGCCAGGGATGCTGTGAGCATCCAGATTAGCGTTCAGTAAGTGTATGCTATGATACTGAGTGGCGAGTCCTGAGATTGTAAATTGATTCAATCCATCAGCTGGATGCTTGTCCAAAATGTCCTAACATGAGCATTGCAATTAGAGGCTCCAAAGCACAGTGCAGGCATTTACTGTAAGTGCACTGGAGATGTGCCATGATGATGGAGGCTGGCATGTTTCAGATGCCAATGTCTGTGGGTGTGGGATGTGTTTGGTCACTCCCTATTTAGCACGCCCTGGAATGCTGGTGCCTGCTATTGAAGATGAACGTTCGGAGGAGCAGGTAGTGAGCTGGTGTTCTGCATCTGCAGTTTTGTCCCTAGCTCAGACTGCATTTAGTTTCTACCCAGTGAGTGGGAGAATGGTATTAATGAGGTGAGATTCGGTAATAATGAGGGTTATGATGAGAAATTGCCATTAATAGGCTTGTCTTTACTCACTGGTAAGCATCTCATCTTGGGATCTGGGATTTGGTTGAAAATCCAACTTTTTGGTCTTGATGTTGAGAAAGGCTACTCTTGAAATCTCACTTGATTTTGCCAAACTTCTCGTCATAGCACAGAGCTTAGGAAGATTCCACCCAATATTCTCATTATTATCAATATTCCTTTGAAAGGAAGAGCATCTCATCCAAAATATGCAGTCTGACAACAAAGGGACAGCTAGGAATTTCAAGTCAGTGGTGATGAAGCAGAGCTACATATGCGTATAAAATAGTCCTGTGCCTGTGGATAACGTCACTAAAAGACGGCTTCATGTTTTTGCAGACAACACGCAGTTCTACCTTTCCAACATCAGAGAGGAACAAGTATAGAGCCCTGAGGAATGATGGTGAAGGAAAAAATAATGCAGACCATAGTCGCAAGTTATTTTGCTGTGAATCAGAGATATCTAAGTTACAGACTGCAAATAACTTGAGGGCTACAAAACCAGTATTTTTGCAAAACAAGACAAAAAAATTCAAATGGACTCATCAAATTGAAGCTGATAGATTGCAATTTAGCATAGAAAGAGATTTATCTATGTGTGCTTCAGAATTTGATATTTTATGTCGTAACTCTTTTGTGCTCATGCAAGTGCTTAGAAGAACAACTGAATGGCCCATTAAAGAAAATTGCTAGGGCATCCTGTTGCAAATGTTATTAAGCTTTGTGATCATAAGGAAATGTCCCACTTGTTGGTAAAATAAATGGGAATAAATAGTAACGGTCATAAGAATATTAGAAATGTATTATAAAATGCCCTCCTTCCAAAGATCATTGCTATCCACTCCAAAAGAAGTTCAGTAAGCTATTCCATTACTGCCAAATAGTTTCTCTTCCATATAGACATGAAAGTAAGTATACTTCCAGTGCAATCAATTATATCATTCACTATCACTTCAGCAAAGACACTTGACAGTGCTACATCAAATTTGCAGGTGGCATCACACAAACAACAGTTGGCCATTCAACCCCTCAAGCCTGTTTAACCAATTAATTCAGTCATTGTTAGTCTGAATCTCAACTCCTTCTACCAATCCTCATTTATTAACCCGTAATATATTTGAAAAGCCAAAACTCTATCAATCTCAATTTTTAAATTCTCCACTGGTCTATTGAGATGACAATTCCAAAATTGTTGGAGAAGCTCAGCAGATCTGGCAGCACCTGTGGAAAGAAAGCAGAGTTAACATTTTGAGTCCAGTGACCCTTCTTCAGAACGTTCTGAATTCCTCCAGCAATTTACGGTTTTGTTTCAGATTTCCAGCATCTGCAGATCTTTATTTTATTCCAGATTTCCACTACCCTTTGTTCAAACAATTGTTTCCTGACATTACTTCTGATTTGAGACTGAAAGTGTAGCACTAATTTTGAGATTATGGCCCCTTGTTCCCATCAGATGAATCAGTTTGTCTTATTTACTCTCTCAAATTCTTTAATCATCTTTAACACCTCAATTATTACTATTCATATGGCTGGGAAGTATAATGTCGAGATTAGCAATCCATTCAACAGTTTCAGCTGATGCACTAAGAATGATCGAGATGTGGGCAGGAATGATTCTATCACAATGTGGAAGATGGTCTGACATTGATGGGCATAGTCATGAGTTGACCTGTTCCTCATGTGCCACTTGTGAAGCAAAGTAAACACATCTTCTCTGATCTCCCTTCAGGAGGTTGAGCATTATTTAAACATAGAACTTCATTCCGATCAGTTACTAAGTTGCAGTTGTTGATGTCTACAGTCAACCAGAAGGTGTGGCATCAAAATGTAGGACAGTTGGTCGGGTATGGAGTGTCCCCTAGTAGGAAGTATGGCATTACAGATGGATTCTAGATTTCTCTGAGGTCCTGAATCAATGGGAGTACTTTGTCAGCTATCAAGAGGACAATAAATACTGGGCGAGCCAGCGACACCTATATCATGTAAAAGAATAAAGTAAATCCAAATTACCAGAATCCTGATCCAAACAATAAAAACACACTGGAAACACCGCAATAAAATCAAGTAATGTACCTTCTACATTCAAGAAAATGCAAATCTTGTTTATGTACCCAGATAATATAATTTAACACTCATTGTCTTATCATTTTATGAAGTTGAACTGCTCTGCCTTGAAGACTGATATATCTTTCTGGCTGAATGATGCCTAGAACTGGATGCAGTACTCCAAATGGGATCTAACCAGAGTTTAAGACTTCTTCAATTTTCAACCCTTGGTATTCCAACTCTCTTAGGTAAAGTTCTACATTCTGCTAGCCTTCTAAATTATTTTTGTGCTTGTCCACTAGCTTTTAGTGATTTCTGTATTTGGACCGATATATCTTTTCTTATCCAATGATCTTAATTTCTCATTATTTTACTCTGTTCCATGTTTCTTAGGTCCAGAGTGAATGATATCATATTTTCCACAAAATCCACAATCCATCAAAACCCTATTGCAACTTTCTGCTCCAATCTATATTATTTATTGTGCCACCCTCTGAGAGAGAAATGTGTTCATGTAGCGTTGCTTCTGCAGACTTAGGTTGGTTCCCAGAGCAGCCAGCACCACAGGCTATTCCCTGAATAGTTCATATGCCATTCTTCATCGAGATCAAAGTAGAACACTACATGGACCACACAGGTAGTAGCCCCTAGCATTACCCGCTCTGAGGAATTGATGTAGATCTGTGTATTACATGCCAAATTTCTCCTTGCTATTCCTTCATCCACGTCATTTATAAATATCATGAAAAGCCTCCCAGTGCAGATCCCTAAGGAGAAAGTGAGGTCTGCAGATGCTGGAGATCAAAGTTGAAACTTTATTGCTGGAACAGCACAGCAGGTCAGGCAGCATCCAGGGAACAGGAGATTCGACGTTTCGGGCACAGGCCCTTCTTCAGGCCCTTCTTTCCTGAAGAAGGGCCTGTGCCCGAAACGTCGAATCTCCTGTTCCCTGGATGCTGCCTGACCTGCTGTGCTGTTCCAGCAATAAAGTTTCAACACAGATCCCTAAGGAACATCACTAGTCACATCCTGAATAACAATGGTCACAAAACTTCAATTTGAATTCAGTTCTGACTATGTAGTGTAAACCATGTTTGGGCTTCTTCTGAACTTTAATTTAAAAGTGAATTCTACCATTGTAGCGCTAACATCAGATAAGAAACAGTAAAAAAAACACTAGAGAGCACAGAAGAAAAAAGTCCAGCTTCTGGTACTCGATACCAAACTTTACATTAATTGAATGTGTTTTAGTTTTCCAACTACATGCCCGCATTCATTGACCTCAGTATACCAGGTACTGGTCTTTTTATAAAATCTTCAGTAGACTTGTAAAGGTACCAAAATGTTAGGAAGATATTATCCTCAGGAAAGTAATAAGTAACAATGAAAATAATGAATGGATTGGGCAGCAGTCCTCAGCCTAGAGGTTATAGTAAACTTAAGCCGCATGAAATTTGCTGAGGTCAGATTTGGCTGCATGCTGTCCCCTGTGAAAATTAGAATATTTCTGTCGAATGGCCTGTGTCTGATCTTAAACATTAATATAAACATTACTGGAAATTATAATTTTTTTCTCAAAATGCTATGATTGTTTTTGCCCAACTAGGCAATATTTAATTTTCTTTGGATACAAACTCTAATCTTAAAAATCCAGACAGAAAGCACTGTAAGTCATGTTAGAAAGATATTAAAAGTACACAGTGGCAATTATATCTACTTGATCCACTATGAAGAATGATTTATGTCGGATCAGGCATAGGTCACTTTTTCAAGTTAGAAACAGGAAAATAAAGATGCTGACCTTTCCATGCAGGTTGCTAGATTGTTTCTGGTGATCTCCATCCAGGAGGTAAGGAACTATTTGTTCATATTGTTGCAGCTGCTTTAGATGGCCTTGTTGCCTAGGCGATGAGAGTTTACTGGACAATGTATTACCTGTAAACACATCATTGTTAAAGATCGGAAATGGACTATGCTCCTAAATGTACATAATGTAACACATTGTTCAGGCTTTTATATGTCAAGAACGAAAAATATAAGTTTATACCTTGCAGCAGTAGGCAAAGTGAAGTATATTAAGCCATGCATTATCAAGATTCTTGCAACAAAGATTCTCTCTGACTTAAAATCAAATAAGCAATGCTACAAATTTCCCTCATTAAAACCAACTTCTGCCATACAACATATAAACATCACAGCTTTCGTCCAGCAAATACAGTTGCATCCCTGGATATTTCTAAATGTTATCAGCAAGGATGATTTCTTCCTTTCGCTAATGTGCTTACTTTTAGACCAGCCCATATATTGTAGGGGGTAAAATCCTACTATTGATTCATATGATGCAGCTTGCTGCGTAGGGCTAAACCACATGGAAGACCTGCACTCCTCGAAAGCAAGAAAGACAAAGTTGAAGGGAGAATCATAACATCATGGCATTAACAAAATGAGAACCAATGCGAAGCAGGTGTCTAAAACAGATTTAATTTTTACAAAATTATCACACCCAGAAAAATAACAACAAAAATATTTCATTATCAAATGCAAGAAGATAAAAGATCAGAGATAATATTTTTACTATCATAATTGATACACCAGAAATAGAAGTAGCAGTATTGACATAATGATGAGTGCAAGAAATTCTCTCAGTGAGTGGACCAGATGGAACAACAGCAAGTTGT
Organism: Chiloscyllium plagiosum; assembly: GCF_004010195.1. Classification (NCBI taxonomy): domain Eukaryota; kingdom Metazoa; phylum Chordata; class Chondrichthyes; order Orectolobiformes; family Hemiscylliidae; genus Chiloscyllium; species Chiloscyllium plagiosum. The sequence goes on along the minus strand of NC_057731.1, from coordinate 26,961,780 downwards.
AGTCACATTGTCCCACTTTCCCACATTATATTCCATCTGCCAGATTTTCATCCAGCCTCTCAACCTATCTATATCTCTCTGCAACTTTCTTATGTCTTCTTCACACCATACTTTCTTATTATTTTGGTGTCATCTGCGAATTTAGTTGCCCTGTCTTCATTCCCTGAGTCACTGATGTAAAATGTTGAGGCCCCAGCACAGAGTCCTCTGGGACTCCACTTGTTGCATCCTGCCAATCAGACACAGACCTATTATGCATAATCTCTGCTTTTTTGCCATCCAGCCAATCGTCTGGTGATGCTTACATGTTATCTCCAAAAGCGTTGAGTAATTCCTTAACCTTTGTAGTTATAGTAAAAATAGGCAAGGTACTATAGCTGTAACAATGTTTAAAATGTTACATTTACTTTTCTTAGTCTGCCAAAACACATGTATTCATCTTTTACGTTAAATTGCAACTCTAGATTACTTAGTTGCCATGTTAGCCTATTGTCACACTATTCAGAATAATTTATCATCTTATCCACAAATGTCAATATTGTTTCCTGAATTCCTGAACCTACAGATGAGAATACTTACTTAATAGTAATTCTAATATGGCTGAAGTCACTGCAGCATTTGAAAGGTAAAAGTATAAAACAGCTAAGACAGGATTGGTTAGGTAAGGCTGATTTAAATGGGGTGAGACAGAGACTGTCTATGGCAAACTGAAAAAAAGTCTCCTTACAATATGTCAGAAAATCAGAAAAAGTTAAAACTAAAGAACCATCAATACTCTCAAGAGGCAAGAACTCTACATGCCTACATAGAACAGCTATGGATAACTAGAAAGGTAAGAGACAATATAAAACTGGAAGAGAAAATAAAGCAAAATGCATTAAAAAGAAACAGATCGGGGTGGGGGATGGTGGTGGTGTGCAGTCATAGTGGTAAAGTGACCCCGCCTTCGATGCTGTGGTGTCCTGAGCTTCAGTCACACCATAGCAGATTGTTAAATCTGAATGCAATCAAAATTTGAAACCGAAATCTAGCTGAATGGTGACTATGTAACTACTGTGAACTATCATAAAAGCCTATTTGGTTCATTAATGCCATTTAGGGAAGGAAATCTGATCTTCTTTTGCCTAGTCTGGCCAACATGTGACTCCAGTTCCATAATAAAGCGGTTGACTGTTAACTGCCTCTGAAATGGCCTAGCAAGCACTCAGTTCCAGAGCAAGGAGGGATGGATAATAAATGCTAGCCTGTCGTGCATTGCCTCTATTCTTTAAAGGAATAAAACAAACTGAGAAAAATGCAAAATGTGGCAAGGTAGATAGTAAGAGCTACAAAAAGGGAATATGAAAAGAAGTTTGAAGGGAATATCAAAATCGACTTGATTTTTATTTACAATTACGTTAGGAAAAAAACAGCATGGTTTGTGACCTTGACTGAACTGCTTTTCAAAAGAATGGCAGAAGTAGTGTACAAAATAAGGTCTATCAATGCTATTTATACGGATTTCTGGAGGCATTCAATGATGTCCCTCATCAGAAACCCATGTAACTGAAGGAAAGTTATTGATCTGGTTTGATAATTACTTGAGTGGTGGGAAACAGAGTGAAAGGATAATTGACAGAAAATGACTAATGGTGTTCTTCAAGGATCTACATGGGATTCCATGATATCAGTAATATATTATGATAGTTTGTGTTTACTAACAATTTAAATGATAAGAGAGAAAGCCATAGTTTCAAATTTGCCAACGACATATGATCGGCACTAGTATCAGTAATGTAGATGAAAGCATGACATTGCAGACATTTAATGGATTAAATGAATGGGTAAAACCATGGAACTGGAATCCAAAGTAGGGGTAATTGTAAGGTCATCAACTTCAGATATAAAAAGAACAACTTAAAAAAAGAAACTTAACAAACTTTAGCAACCTTGGACTGAGTGCAGTTTAGGTTTACTAGAATGATAAAAGCTTAAATTATAAGGAGAGATTACAGTAACTAGGGTTGCATTTTTTGAAACCTGTTATCCAAGATTTCAAATATTAAGTGAAGCAGATAGGGCAAATAGAAAGAAACTATTCCTGCTGAAAGGAGATGGGAGGGATCTAGGAACAGGGGATGTAATCTTGAAATTAGAGCAAGACCTTTCAGGAGTGAAATTAATAAACAATTCTACACACAAAAGATTGTAGAGATTTGGAGCTCCCCTACAATGATAAATCAATTTAAATCTTAAATCAGAGGTTGCTGGAATTTAGTTTTACAAAGACATTTAGTGGTATGAAATGAAGGTGGGCTGAATGAGAAGCCAAGTAGCCTTCTCCTGTTCTGAAGTCCAGATGTGCCATAAAAGATGCAAGTGGGATTCTGGTTTTATAAACAAAGGCAGAGTTTAAAACAAATAAGTTACGCCAAGTCTTTATAAATCACTGGTTAGGCCTCAGCTGGAGCATTATAATCAATTCTGGGCACCACCCTTTAGGAAGGATGTTGAGGTCTTGAGAGGGTCTGGAGAATTCTCCGAAAGGAGGAACTCTGGTTTGTGGAGAGACTGGAGATACTGAAATTTATCTACTTAGAACAGGGACGGTTAGGAAGTGATTATGAAGGGGTTTCAATTGCGGAAATAAGGATAAACTGTTCCCATTGTTAAAAGGAGAGTAACAAGAACACACAGATTGATGATAACAGACAAAAGATTTACAAAGGAGATTTAGAAGGAGATGGGGAGATTATGTTTTAACTTCGACTGTAATGCTTGAAAGGCTGTGGAAGCAGATTTAATAAAATTATAAAGGAAATTGGATAAATACAGCCCATACCATGAAAACAAACACATTTGCCTTAGAAAGCTGACTACATCATGGAAGTAGCATTAAACATCCACTATTACCATTGACTTCAATTGCTAAGGCATTGCATGCAACATGTTAAGCATACTTTCTCAAGCTAACTGGTCAGTGATGCTGAGATACTGGTATATGTGGCTAGAAGTAAAACAAAGGAGGTAGAGTATTTGTTGCAAGATACTAATGATCTACCTTGATCTCTTTTACATTGTACATTTCACAGGATGAGAGTTCTTAAAAATGAAGATATGATAAGTAGTCAGTATTTATTACTACAGTATGACATTTTAAAGTACAGTTACAGTTAGTTTCAATTGTTAGTGCAGAAAGGCTGCTAATTTTTTTTACAATTCTGAAAAGAAAACTAGAAAGCAATTTTAATTTAAAGACATTTTCAACAGCTTAAAGTTTCAATAATTATTGAATGGCACAGTCGATACTGGTTTTGTGAGCAAAAGCATTATTGATTTTTACAAAGATGAATAGCTTGCAAAGAAATGTCAATGACAATTTCAGAGCAATGATGTCATAAAATAACAGACAACTTAATTTAATTTCTTACTTAGGTTTAAGATGCATTTACCAAAACATTTACTTAACTCTAAAAGATATCAAAAGGGAGGTACTGTTCCTGTATCATTGTTTATCAAACCTCACTCTTTCCAGCACTTTATGCTTTAAAACTGCAGGCCAAAGGATAAATGTAGAATTCCTTCCTTGGTGAAAATGAGGTGCAGTCCATATTCTCTACTTTTGTTAATGATACTGGAGTTCAACTGCATGACATAATCTCAGAAGAACTCCACAAAAATAAACCTCTTCTTAGATTGCCTCTATTCAAATATTTAATACATTAAACACATAAAGGTCACAGATATTGCCTAAAGAACCATGTAAAAGCTTGCAGCATAGGAGAAGACTCAAATTCATGTCTAGAGCAACCGAAAACTATTCCCAATACCATCATCTCTTCCAACACTTTTGTATCACAAGAATAGTCCATTTAGCTGAAATGTCTGAAGAGGGATCTGTGCTATTTTTTTTACCAAAATATGAAGCAAATACTGAAGCTATACATTATTTATGTAGGAGAACAGAAGACATTGAGTGATCCTAGAGCAAGTAAAAGCATCTCTTTGATAAGAACAGATTCAAATACACTGAAGTAAACTTATGTACCTTACATAGATGTATGAAGCTAAATCTTATTTAAAAACAAATTTTTGGTGTTTAAGTAAATGTAGAGTAGGCTGCAGAATGGACGTTATTGCAGTTGGCCTCCTTGAGGCTATTCAGGTTGGTTCCATCTTAAGGTTGGACTGCTGCTGAGAAAAGGGAAGAATGGTTTCTCAGTGCGCACTGAATGCTAGAAATAGTGGAAAGCTGCTCTTAACTGGCCACTTAAGGGTCTTCATTAAATTCTAGGCAAAAAGGCCATGCTCAGCACTCCCCAAGCCTGAGTGAAGCACCTGGACTATGGATGGGCAGTCCATTTCACTTCACCTTTTCAGTTTTATGGCATCATCCAGCCTCCCCTTCCACACCACTACACTGGATCATAAATTCTGCCTATTGTCCTTACTGCGATGTTATAACAATTAGGTTTAAGTACAATACAAGGGAAGGTATCTTATCCTATGAATTATATATTATTTTGCATAACTGTTCCTCTGTTTTCTTAATATCACATCTGTACATGAAAGTATTTCATGAATTTTACCAAAATGTGATAGATCAATGATTTTAGCCTTCTGATGTCATAAAACCAGCTGTAAAGGAACATCTGAACCACAAATTTCTCTTCATCCCTAAACACAGAGGATTAGCCCAAGGGTACAATATAAGATGTTTCATCTGTCTTGCTGGTAAAGCACTAAATGTTTAAAACATGCTCTTTTTAAGAAATAATAACTCAAGATTTTGCTTTTTGTAACAAAAGTCTGGCTTTATTTCTTATAACATAAATCACTTTTTGAAAAGGTTACAAAAAGCTTAAGATAATATGTCTCACTCCAAATTCCCATATGCACACAATGGCTTCCCATCTTATCCAAATTTATGCATGCGTTCAGCTCTTTGTATACCTAAGCAAACATGTATCACAAATCTACAATAAATGAGAATGTACATTTTTCATCATTGTAATTGTAAATGGATCATGCTCACAGAAGCCCAAAACAGTTGAAGGTCTTTCACATCTGCGAAATGAAAATCAAAAATGGTCGCATTGTATGTAAAACCTGACAATGAATTTTAGAGACCAAAACAATTTTGAAGACACATATAATAAAATGGCAACTATTTTGTTTCCAAATACACAATAGTTTCTTCAACATGCTTACATTTAAATCTCCATAGCAGTCAGAAAAGTATTTTTGTCAACATAAATATATGCACTAAAGTGTCATTCTATTAAAGTTTAGATTAGAGTTGTGCTGGAAAAGCACAGCAGGTCAGGCAGCATCCAAAGAACAGGAAAATCGATGTTTCGGGCAAAAGCCCTTCATCAGGATGCTGCCTGACCTGCTGTGCTTTTCCAGCACTACTCTAATCTAGACTCTGATCTCCAGCATCTGCAGTCCTCACTTTTGCCTGTCATTCTATTAAAGACAGCCTGCCTAGACCTAGAGATAACAGGAACACATAGTTTTTGTTGTTGTGGCTGTACCACTGATCTCCAGCCAAAGATCCTGATGCTATGGTAACAGGTAGAAACAAAAGGCAGAGCTCAGCTTGTTGCAATTTTTTAAAAAATGGTTTTCACAGCAGAAATTATGAAATATTAGAGTAAGAAGTGTTAAAATGACTTGTTAAGCAAAATATTTTTTCAGCATACTTTATGTTTTAAGAAAAAATCCTAGCAACAGACATAAGTTCCAAATCTGAAAGGTTTGTATTAATATTTTGCAAAATTTGTACAGTGTTAAGACCTATATTGATGTTAGAGACCATTTATAATTATAGATATTTGGGAAAAGGTAAAAACAGTGGAGTAAAGTATATTAGAATTAAATTTTAACTCCCAGGTTCCTAGCAGACTGTTTGGTGAAATTTATTATACAATTGCAGCTTGTCATACTCATGCAACTTAATTTCACTTTTAAGTATTTGCTGGTAAAACACACGAGCTGAAATATGATATTAGAAGTGTGAAGCTAACATTGTGCGGACATTATATAGTTAGATTTTCCTGATTGAGTTAGAATGGCTCTGAGTCTTCCTCCCTACTATTGAGGAAATAAAATGTGACATGAGACAGAATTAGAATTTCTTCCGTCTCAGTCGCAAAACTCTGAAATAGGTACAGAATTGATTAAAATGCTGTAACAAATAAGAGTGGCAACTCTGTTATCAGTGTAAAGACATAGTTCTACAAGCTATGTTGAAATCTAGTTCTGAGAAGTAGAAAAGCCTGACTGGAGAAAGTTTGGAGGGCATAAAGACAAATTTTGAACCCTCAAAGAAAGGGACGTGTTCAACAATAGAGCTAACAGGCTACCAAAGTGTCCAGAAGCTCTGAGCTTGTCAACCATCAGTTAGAAAGTATTAACAAGGAACTGTTGATGCTCGCATTACACTAAGAGACATTCCAGATCAAAAAAGAACAACGTATTGGAAAACAAGAAGAAATATTTGCAGACGGGCAAGCAGAAAGATTAACGCCAGAGTGTAAGTTACAGCGAACACCACACAAAAAGAAGCATGTTCAGCTTGAGGGAAGCAGTGCTCTACCTGTGAAAAGTAGAATGATTTTTGTTATGTCTGGTCCCCAAACAAGGGTCCCCAGTTTGATTCCACATGAGATACCTCCGAGGTGAAAAGGCATGCAGTAGTTTCCCATTTTAATTCAGCCCCCTCTCAATTTGTCACAACAAGCTGAATTTAAAAAGGAATAATTTCCTCATAGATACCCCTTCACAATCTAAATGTATTTAAGCCATAAAAGAAGCCAAATTAACCAGACTTTCTTATGCTAAGGAAGGGGTAACTTTATAAGCTGCTAAACACAATAAAAGATAACTATAAACACGGCATGCGTACATGCAGATTATAAAAATGAATTGAGTAAGATGCAACAGTTACATGGTATACAAGTCAATCTCTGTGTTCCGTGAAGATTCGATGATGGAATAATGTGGCCTTTAAGTTGGTAACATTGACACTGGTTGCGAAGCAATTATTTTCAAGATTCTTGGCTGTGCAATTAGTTGACTGGCTTTTGTCCCATTTCCTTTGTGACATTACTGGTTTGCATGGTTTCTAGCATTCCAAAGTGAGAGATTATTTCTCTTCTACTGGCAGCAGAGTTGTGCCTATTGGCTGTAATCAAGTGGTGACCTTTACAGCACAGTAGCCAACAACAGCTCATCAGCCCAGTAGCAACGTATAAACTAAGGGTTGTAGTAGGATTTAAACATTTTTTGTATATTCCTGAAGGCATGAAAGATAAACATGTCTTAAATTTGAGACATAATTTTAGGTGTTAACTGTTTACTGAAGTACTAAGCCCCTCATTATCTCTTCCTTTTATGCCTCCCTGTTTAGAAAGTTTCCTTGACACTCTACAGGTGTGACATTCCATTGGTTCACACAGGTTTTGACAAATGGCCACTGAATTTATATCTGCAGTCACCTTTTGACCATATGCCCTCTTTTATAGAATATATTGCAATTAAAAAGTTCCATATGTCCATAGGCAATCCAGACTTGTGATCTATTGCTATGATATGTCCTTAGCTCGAGAGAAGCCAATGAGGATGGTCGTTGGAGAGACATCTAACAATGATTCTACTGAGTCACTCCATATCATGAAACTGGTTGGCACATCACGTCTAAAGGTGATATATGGTTTATGACTGTTAGATAACTACAGGAGAGCATCAGGTGAATGTGAAGCATTAGATACCAGTGCTTCATGAAACATCATGAGCTTCACATACCTATATAAATTGGTAAAAAAATGAAGTCTTCAAAAATAAAACTGAGGCTATATAATGGAATGATACTCATCCCACAAGAACAAATGAAGCTACAGCTCTGTGCAAGAGGAAGAATGGGAAAAACTGGAGTTCTAAATAATTGACAGTCAGCAAACTCCATTCATCTCAGCTGAAGCAAGTCTAATACTTGAGTTGGGAACACTACATGTGCAAGAAGAGATGTGCAATGTTTCACAGGTCACCAAATGAATGTTGAACAGATCCAATGAGACTGCAAAGATGTATTTGCAGGTCTTGGATGTCTTCCAGGTAGATATGAGTGTGAGCCATCCACTCAGTATTTGCCAGGGAGAGTTCCAATCGTTCTTAAGCCCAGCCTAAAAGATAAGATAGAGGGACCAGTAGCTCCACCAACTCAGAAGGTCTGAAAGTATGGAAGAAAAGACAAGCAGACAAAGAAATTGTTCTTTGAACAGCTGACGGTTGATGGTAAGCAAACAAAAGCATAAGAGACAGTCATCGCAAAGCAACAGAAGAGAAAGTATGATTCAGAAAAAATGGATGAGTTAAAAATATGCAATTGAAGATGCTTGATGTCAAGTACATAGAACATATACTGACAGCAAAAGGATTCCACATGATCCTGACAAGGTAAGTGCTGTATCAGAAATGTAGCAACCAATAGATGTGAAAGTTGTGTTTGGGTTTGTGAACTTCCTGACAGTCTGGGCCATCAGGGTATGAAATTATATGCAAACTCTTTGCTAATGATGTGCAGTGGTATTAATGCACAGAACAAGAAGCAGCTCTCACTCAAATAAAACAATAAATAACAATAAACTTTAGAAGTCAACCCAGCAATGGCATGGGCTGAATCTTATAGGGTGTAGATGACATAACATGGTTTGTGGCTGAATCAGACAAAAAGTCCAGTGAGGCCAATCCCAACATTGGGAGCATCCCACTCCATCTTTTATGCTTTTCATAAACGGCTTGGTGAGTCTCTCATGAGGAAACAGTGAGTTACCAATTAAGGGGGATTGTTGCTTGTTAATCACTGCAACTTGATTCATCAATATTCAGCCTCCCATTTTACCAAGCTCACTAACTAAGCTAGACATTGAGAAAACTCGACGTGGAAGCCAGAGCGAACACCTGGCAGATTCAGCTCACCAGTTTGCTCTGAACGACTTCCATGTTGGAGCAGGTACCAGTTTAAGTCATAGCGTGCCATTTAAAGATCTGAAAGCTTTCAAAATCAGGGATGAAATGTATTTGCAGAGTCTGAAATGGAATAAATACATGAGTTAGTTCATGAATGCCAATTTTCTTTGTTGACCATATATAGGGGTAACTTGTCTAATTTCTAACTGCAGGAAATGGGTGATCGTTGGAGAAATGCATTTTTATGTTTTATAATTGTGGCTTGTTATAGTCATGTGATTCTACTGCCAATTCCTTTTACTTTAGAAGTAGTCGCTATTAAAATACATTACAGAAACCCAAATGCATGCAACCTACTCCAGTGCCAGATTTACATGGACCAATCGCAGTACATTAACATCCCTCAATTCAGGTGCATAGGCAAAAGTGTGGAGGTCAGGCTTTATTTTGTCATGGAACCACCCACAAATAAATCAATGGGTCTCCCCTTGAAATTGAAGTGAATATTTCGACAGAATAGGCCTCAGGAACCTACTACAGAAAAACAAGACAAGAAACTTCTGGAGTGCTAATTTAAAGAAAAAATCTTTTTAAGGGATTTTTCCATACCTACATTTTGGGAAAGTGCAAGGTATCTTTGAGAGCATTTTTTGGATTGCTTCTACCAACTACTAAACATGGGATGCCTGAACATCCTTTAATTATGCTGTGCAATGGCAAAATCCTAGTGGAGGCCATAATTTTCTCTTATGCATTACATTAACCTACATCCACCCACATGTGAAATTGTACTCTAATCTGATTAAACCAACTAACAGGAAGTTTATGATTGGTGCAACAACCTTATAAATAGCTTCCAAAACTGCCCACTCCTGACACAATAAAGAAGAATGACAACAATTTACTCTGATCTCCAGTTTTATCTTAATGTTTTTATTTATTTGTATAACTTCATTCTTAGTGTAATTCTTTATAAGTCAGCTTGTTAAGAGCTGCCTAGTGAGCATCTCAGCCTGTTGTAGGCCTTGACAATCAGCTTCTTGGTCCAAAGACCATTTGGTCAAAACCTCATCTTCAGGGGAGAAGACGAGAAGGTAAATAGTTTCCTTTTGCTTTTCATGGGGAGTCATAGGGAGAAGGGTGTTGAGGGGTTGGACACATAAGGGCAGAGGTTAAGCTTTCAAAGGCTACACACTTGCCCCATCTGGCCCTCTGTCTGTTTGCCCCCAGATTGGGGCAAATAAAACCCCCTTCGCAAACTGATAGGCAGGTTGTGATGGTCCCACTAGTTGAGAAATCAGCTCTTTTTTTGTTGCCAGGCGTAGATGCACAGGTATGTGGCAGCTTGAAGCCTTTAGGTGACTGTAATTGACCACTTAAGGGATTTAGTTGTGAGAGTCCCCAGTGGATCTTGATTGGTAAGCTAGCAAGGAGTGGGGGGAGGGAGTATCCATCCAGAGCCAATTCACATAATTATTTCCCATTCATACAAATGTCCTCACCACTTCCAGGGAGTGGAAAATTTCACGCTTCATCTTTCCACACTGGTCAATGATTTCAAAACAATGCAATATTTTGGAGGATTTCATTTGTAAAACAAAAATTAGACCTTTACCTTTTGATCATTTTAAAATAGGCAACTTGATAATGATACTGTTTTTCTGCCAAAAAAATATGATTTAGCTACTTTGTTTTGTTCAAATCTGATAACGAATAACTTTCTTGTTGTTTCTAACCCATTGCAGAATACTATTATGCCCAGAAAAGCACACGAGATAACATTAAGTTTCTTCTAATCACCAACAGTCAATGTATTAGCTAAAATATATTCATCAAAATACGATGATCATGTTTTCTACACAACTATGAAGTTTTCAATATTAAACCTTTCTAATAATTTCTTTTAGACAATGGCTCTTCTACTTCTCATCTTTTCTTTAAAACCAGATTGCTTGATTTTTAAAGAATTTGCATATGATAGAACATTTCACTTCAAGTCATTTTACATAATTGGCCAGTTATCAAATGATTGATATATTTGTCAGCCGACACTTTTGATGTGCTTCTAAATTTAATACAGGCCAAACAAGCAATTCACTTATATGCATGCTTCAGCGTCACCTCCTGTACATCTATGAGTAATCTAGTATGTATTTTATGAGAGAATTGGATTAGGTTCTGAGTGACAGGGGTATGGGAAGGTGAGTGATAGAGTCTTCTGAGATATTTAGTGAAGCCCATCTCGATGTTGAGATCATCTCATGATTTGTTTTTCCCAAGTAATGCAGTGAGATTCTGATGAGAGAGTGGTGAGTTCCCAATTGATGTTCTTTATTGCTGGTTAAACACTTTGTTAACATTCCACGCACCACTGGTTGTGATCCGACCACATTTGACATACAAAAACTTGACATCGAAAGCAGAGTGGGTTCTTGACAGATTCAGTTTGTTGCTTGTTCCAAAAGACCTCCATGTTGGACCCTGGGTACCAACATTTTGGACATGGTGCATAGGCACCAACCAACTCACCCTCACATTCAGGGACATTAGCGTTTGGATTCAACTAACTTCTAACAGCCCTCGTGACTCATCTCAATCTGCTTCAAAGGACGCTTTTGTATTTCAATGCTGCACTATGAGCTTCACTGACAACTTATTATTGTAATGCTGCAGCAAAAACATTGTGCACTCAGGGATTGGACCAGACTGTGTCTCTGGGCTCTTCACTCCTATCATAGCACTCACTCACTTTGACCCTACCTGGATTGCCTTGCCTTTTTACACATTGCCTCCTCAGGCAGAAACACCTAGCTCATATTACTAATCTTACCATGCCATTCTGGCATAGTTAGCCATGGGCAGTCTCCGACACCATCCCAAACCCTACTCACGGCAGTCAGAGTCAGGATCCTCTGTTCATAAAGGATGAGGTGCCCATATCACTCGCCTGACTCTTTCTGCCCTATTGTGGATTGTTGTGCTGTGGACTCAGGAGTAGATATGATGGAAGATGAAAGCGGATGGCACAGTTACTACCCTTGGTGCGAGCGGGGCAGGTTTCCCAAGAGAGTAAGTTGGCAACAAAAAGGGACGCAGGAATAGTGCTGAGACACTTTAGCGTGTGTAAAGGTGAGTGGGGAAAATGTTGCATGCATTAGTTAAAGTAGTTGAACATGTGCTTTGGTTGGAGGTGGATACAGTAATAGCGATAGAGTGAGTGTGAGGTATCAGAGAGAAATGGTGGCACTTACGCTGTTGTATTAGAAAGGAATATTGACCTTCTTCTTACAGAGCTGAATATGCCTCTAGATAGCTGAGACTGCCTCGACATAGGTGTCAACCTTGTACCAGGTTGGCTTGGTCTGATCTCTTGGCCTCCATTACTGGTCCCAGGGGAGGGAGAAGTCCCCCAAAAGGTCACTCATTTAAGACAGAAATAAAGAAGAATTTCTTCCATCAAGGGGTAGTATTCTACAGAATTCTTTACCATTGAGGCTGTTGAGGCTGAATCATTATGTGTATTCAAAGCTGAGATAGACAGATTGATAAAGAATAAGGGAATCAAGGTTTACAGGGAAAAAAGCAGGAAAGTGGAATTGATCTCACATTGAATAGCAGAGCAGATTCAATGGGCTGAATAGCCTACTACTGTTCCTGTGTCTATGGTCTTTTGTCCCCAGTTGTACATCAGCCCGACCAGCAGAAGCTCCAGGACCATGTCTGCAAACTGAGTTGCCAATTTCCCCCTGTCCAAGGTAAATGTCAGCTCAAGGCAAATTGTGCTTGTCAGGGCACACAACAGTCATTTAAATACAGCCTTGGCACCAGGAATGACGGTCAGTTCTGGGATCACCAGCGAACAGCGAGTTTCTCTGGGAACAGCATGTGATAAGATTGGACAGGAAACTGACTTGATACTTGCCATGAGAGCTGAAATGCCAATTAATATGGCAAGTTTGGTAAGATACAGCAAGAAAACCTGTTCATCCTTGTGGTGAGAATCACTCCACCAAACTCAACATCACTTACACTTGGCCAAAAAAAGACTGGAAGATTGATTCTGTTCTGTGTTTGTTGTATGGGTGTGTATATAGTATTCATTTACTTAATATTCCCTAGTAACCGAACGATGAATAATTGTCCCTAATATAAAACTAATTCAAAAATGCTGAACCAATATGTAAAATTGTCAGTCTTATTATCTGTATGCAGTGTATTGTACACATTTTTAAATGCAACAGGGGATCAATGGAATTGTCAATATTTTTGCAAGTTACATACAGTACACCATAGAGTTCTACATGCATACTGAAGAATAGACACATAGAAAGTAGGAATAGGTCATTCGAATCTTCTCCACCTTCCAATATAATCCTAGCTAATCATCCAATTCAGTAAACTGTTCCCCCTTTCTCCCCATACCCTTTGGTTTCTTTAGCCCAAAGAACTATATGTATCCTATTCCTGAAAGAAGTCAATATTTTGGCCTCAAGTGCTTCCAAAGAAGAGAATTCTACAGGATTCCCATTCCCTCAATAAAGAAATTTCTCATTCTCTTCAAATAGCCTACCATAACTGTGAAATAACTCAGTTAACATATTAATTAAGCATAATGATTGCCACACGAATAGGTAATGTATATTTAATTTCTAACAAATATTTTTAATACTCCTGCAACTTCCTTGCCCATCTTTATTTATAAATACTCTTACTCAGTTCCTTCCTGCTAAAAATGCCAAACATTTTAAATCTTTCACATCTTTGGTTTTTGTGAAATATTTTTTGTCTGAAACTATACAGAGATTATACCTCACAATGTGAGAGCCAAGATTTTAACAAGCCAATCAATAATCAATTACAAAGTAAACAAGCCAAAACACTTCAGTACTCGACATGGCTTTGACAATCAAGTATGACTCTCACCCGCAATTCATCAATATCTTTGGGAAAATGGACTGAATTGCCCAGAAATCTCACTTATGCTTATGGAAATTGTTCATGACAAAACCACAGTTACGTGCAGAAAATGGTAAAAATTAGTAACATAGAACCAATCTACTGGAACAAACAAAAATTGTTGCTCTGAATCAGACTTGCGATGTGAACAACTCCACTGCTTAGACGGCAATAAATTGGGACTTGTTCAGTATGTATGGATGAAATTTGACGAGAATTCATCCATCCTAAATATAGTCTTCCCTGAATATTGAGTTACAGGCTTATTACTCTTAATTGAAAAACATTAGGGTGAAATCTTCCCGATGTCTGAATGATGTGGAAAATGGCTAGTCAATTGTAAAAATATAGCAATGTTGGTAAAGTTAGATTTTCATCATCAAGAGAAAATGTATAATTTTCCACCAAAGGTTTTAACAGTGAGGCAAGAGTTTCGCTAGTGAACAATGAGGGGCTTACTTATTATTATCTAATATTGCCTTATTTATACACAAATTTCTGCTTTCCCCATGCAGCAAAAAAATAACAATTTCCAACACGAAAGTCAGAGGGGGTCCCTATCAGCTTCAGCTCAGTGGTTGCTCTTTCAAGACTACATCTTGGCCAGTGCTTTGTGGGCAGCTGCATCACTTATCCAAAGAAGATAGCATCGAGCATGCATCGAGCAGGCATTCCTGAAGAAGGGCTTATGCCCGAAACGTCGATTCTCCTGTTCCTTGGATGCTGCCTGACCTGCTGCGCTTTTCCAGCAACACATTTTCAGCTCGAGCATTCATCAGTCTCACAACAGCATCATGGCACATCTCTGATGCATTTCTAATGCATTTCAATACTTCAATACTGTACTTGGAGATCATCAACACTTTCCATTGCTATATGCTGCCAGGCCGCCTACTGCACAGGGACAAGCACCATCCCATTTATTGGAACCGGGTGTATCTCAGGGTTCTGCACATGTTATCTTAGTGTTCACTCACTTTGCCATTGCTTAGACACTAACACTGGCCCTGCCTTGCCTGTTGGCACATTGTTATCTTGTTCAGAATTTATAACTTACAGTTATTTCTGTTTCGCTTTACCTCTCATTGTCGACACAAAGCCAGGCAGCGTGTCATGGTTGCCAGCAGCAAAGAAGGTGGCATCATGTTGCTGTACCCGTACATCAATCTCTTGCCCACATCATGTTCCCACAGTGTACACGGCAAACACACTGAATGCACTTCAGCCAAATGGACATGTTACAAAATCTACAAGGAGTAGTCCTCAGTCAGGTCCAGGGGGACTGTCATCAGTCAGAGGGTTGGCCACAGTCAGTCTTGCACACCATCCAATCTCAGTCCAGGGGCTTGGACATAGTCAATCGCTCACACAGGGTGTTTAGAGTCAGTGGTTATGTGTGATTATAATCCAGGGAATGGGCCATGGTCAGTTCTGTAGGTTCACATGTACAGTTAGGGGAATAGTGATAAATCAGTTAGCAGTCTGACCAGTCATCATTCAGGGCTGTCCTTCCAAGTTGGTCAGGAGATGGACCATGGTCAGTCCTGGATGCCAACCCAATGAAAGTCAAGGGAGGGTTATTAGGGGCTACTATTGTAATATAAAAATGTGGGAATTCAATTGTTAGAATTGCTGGCATATTGGAAGAGGTAATATGTGTGAATAGAGGCAACTCACAGGTATGGACAGGTCCATAGAGAACTGGAAGGCACAAGTTACTGCGGGAGTGCTTGTCATCCATCATCACCATCACACTGGCTTTGACAGGGAGACAATGGATCATGATGGTTGGCATAACTAGCCTGAAGCTCAATGGGCGGCATGGTGGCACAGTGGTTAGCACTGCTGCCTCACAGCGCCAGAGTCCCGGGTTCAATTCCCGACTCAGGCAACTGACTGTGTGGAGTTTGCACGTTCTCCCTGTGTCTGCGTGGGTTTCCTCCGGGTGCTCCGGTTTCCTCCCACAGTCCAAAGATGTGCAGGGTAGGTGAATTGGCCATGCTAAATTGCCCGTAGTGTTAGGTAAGGGGTAAATTAGGGGTATGGGTGGGTTGCGGGTCGGTGTGGACTTGTTGGACCAAAGGGCCTGTTTCCACACTGTAATGTAATCTAATCTAATCAAGGGGTACAGTGGGGAGATGAAGACCTAAACGAACAAGTTGGGTGGGAGTATGTGGAAGTTCAGAGTTAATGGAGCAGACAGTGCAAGGAAGAAAGTAAAGGATGATGGGGGTGTCACTCAGATTAATAGGATGAACCTGGGGTTAATCTAGGAAGTGCTACCTGTGTTGCCTTCTATCTTTTCCAAATTTCCAATCTGCAATAGAAATGAAAAACAGTTGCCAACACACCCAGAAAGGGCAGAGTAAATGGTTTTGTTTCCACCAGAGGACATGGATTCTATTTGTGAGTGATGAGAGACCCTACAAGCAACAATTGCTTTAATCAGGCACTTACACAATACAGAGTCAAAGACTATTTTGATTTAGTCCCTACCCTCCCCTCCCCTCCCCTCCCCTTCACTGTTTTGATCACACAGCACTGGGCAGTGTTTGTCACTGGCCACCCGGGTGTTTTCCTGTCTTCCTGGTGGTGGAATTTGAAAAAAGGAAAAAAAAAGTTAAAAAAATAAACAGGAGATGTGTCTCACACCTGCACACACACACACCATGGGTGCTGGAGATAAAATAAGCACTACCGCACTTAGGTGGTAGTGTGGGGGTTAAAAGAAAAATGGAGAGGAAAAAAAAAATAATAAAAAAAAATATAATTCAGAGGAAAGAGGTGGGCGCCGCAGGGAGTGGAGTGCATTATTTCTCCCTCCAAAAAAAAAATACAGAGTCAAAGAGTGTGATGTTGGAAAAGCACAGCCAGTCAGACAGCATCTGGGGAGCAGGAGAATCGATGTTTTGGCCATAAACTCTTCATCAGGAATGAGGCTTGTGGGCCAAGGGGGCTGGGAGACAAATGGGAGAGGTGATTCGGGTTTGGCAAAGGAGGAGGCCCAGGACGTGCATGTCCTTGGCAGAGTGGGAGGGATAGTTAAAGTGTTCAGCCAATGGGCGGTGCGGTTGTTTAGTTTGGGTGTCCCAGAGATGTTCCCTGAATTGATCCGCAAGTTGCCTGGAGGAAGAACGCCTCATCCACACGGGATCAATGTGGATTTCACCAGTTTCCTCATTTTCCCTCCCCCCACCTTATCCCGGATCCAGCCTTCCAACTCGGCACCATCTTCTTGAAATGTCCTATCAGTCCAACTTCCTACCCTCATATCTACTCCACCTCCTCTCTCACCTATCACCTTCACCCCCTTCTTTAACTACCTATTGCTTTCCCCGCTACCTTCTCCCCAGCCCCATCCCCCTCCCATTCATCTCTCAGCCCCCTTGACCCACACTCCTTATTCTTGATGAAGAGCTTATGCTCGGAACATTGATCCTCCTGCTCCTTGGACGCTACCTGACTTGCTGTGCTTTTTCAGCACCACGTTCTTCGACTCTGATCTCCAGCATCTGTTGTCCTCACTTTCTCCTTACACAGTACTGGTTAAAGACATCTGTAATCACAGGATTCTGCATGTAAAGTGTATGCATTGAATAACTATGTTGAATACAAATCATCGACATAAGCAACCTTAAACATGTCACTGGTTATTATAAATTGTTCATAGAAAATCCGTGAGGCATAAACAATCATAGGTGACATTTAATTAGTCTTCTGTGGGCCTTCTCTCACCCAGATATCCTCCCAGATCTACAATCTCCTATTCAATTTGTGTGGCTTGGATTGTGTTGTATACATCAGAATAAGGCCCATTATGTCAACAGTCCATTTCCTGGCCCTAATTATCAGAGTCCACCATATCTCACTGTTTATGGACTATGGTAACCTGTTACTTGTTTGTGATGTGAATGCTGATTATTTCTGTTACTAAGGAACTGTTTTGTTTCTGATATTCTCCACACATCAAGATCGTGACCAATCGATCCAACTGCAGCAAGTGTTATCGCTTCTGTGGCCATGGTACAGAGAAATTGAGAATCATAAAATCTCCAAAGTGTGGAATCAGGCATTCAGCCCATCAAGTTCCATTAGATCTGAGCTGAATGAAATCATCATTCATTCAGTGTACATTTGCTATTGGTCAAAATGCAAGCAACCCCTGGAAAAAAAAACAATGTTTTGATTTGTTGTTTCTACATTTTCCTATTGTTTAGGCCTGCTTTCCCTCGAATTTAAAAGTTTATGGTCTGACTAAAGTCTTCAAGATATTAGCAGCAAAAGACAGTATAGTTAAACTATTCCCACTGGCTGGGAATACTAGAACTAGGGGACATGTTTTAAAAATTAGGGCCACACAGTTGAGAAGAGATGTTAGGAAACTATTCTACACATAAATGGTGGTAGACATTTGGAACTCTCTTCCACAAATGGCAGTGCATGCTAGCTCAGTTGTTACTTTCAAATCTGAGATAAATAGGCAAAAGTATAAATGGATATGGGTCAAAGGCAGATATATGAAGTTAGGCCAGTGACCATTCTTGATCTCAGTAAATGGTGGAAGAGGCTCGTGGAGCTGAATGGCCGTCTCCTGTTCCTACGTTCTTATGTACATGGAGCTGTTAACCATAGACTGGAGGTAGCAAGATTTTAAAAGTCACGCAAAATGGTTTTGCCTCCTTTTACATTACATGTGGCAGTATAACTTGTGTTTGTATTCTGGAAGGCAAGTTGTGACAATGTGACTGAAAAATTAACTCCCCTAAAACAATGTGTTTTACAGATTGTTACCTCTGCCAACTGGCAAGATGTCAAGTAAAGAAGCAATATTACAAATGTGGAAAAGTTTTCAGATAATCAAGTTCATCTCATGTACATACAGGTACAGTGTACGTCTCACCATTGAAAGGATCGACTGGTATGATATCAATGTGCTAATGTTTAATCTTTTCCCATTGCTTTTATACATTCTGTCTAGACATGTACTGAGGGCTCATCAAAGTTGTTCTGTGGGATAATGGTCACTCTGATCAGATTTTTTCTCGCTGTATATTTATGAGTCATCACAAGGCTGTCAACTTTGATCTAGTGCCCAGTCTACCTCAAATTATTATCGAAGGGTAATGTATATGAAACATTGCACAACAGGTGAAGCTAGCTGCTTTTTGCTCCTATTATGCAGTAGCACCACAAGTGATGTTTGCCACTAATATAATCCTGACATCAAGCCGAAACACATTCACTCTATCACACAAATAAGTAAGGTAGCAGATGAATTTCAGTGTCGGTGTGATGTGAGATAGATAGGCTATATGTCCAAACATTTGCAAATCATATCAAACAGAAAATCCCTTCAGCCATTTGCAGCAAGCAAAGCATTAACCGTGAGCAATCAGCCCATGCCTGCAAAACTCAAAACAATGTCTAACATTAGATGTGATTCCACAAATGGACAATATTTGCTAAAAATTCCTGAGTGTGTAAAGAATTATGTCAACAACTAACTTCGATCTGTCTGTCCCTGGCTCACAGCACACTACACTACAAAAGAGATATTAATACAGAGTTCTGTTCTTTGCAGACAGAAAAAAATACAGCACCTATGTTTGTTTTCTTTAGGTGACAGCATTTTCTGGTTCATTTCTCAGGACAATGCTTTGACCAATCAGAGACAAACTGTCTGTTTTAAAATTTGAACAAAACTTGGCAGCTATCAGTCATCATTTATCTAGTGCATTCTTCATGGGAACGCCTCTTACTAATACAGCACTCCCCTCTCAAACAGCATAAATGTTCATTAGAATCATAGAGCATAGGGATAGGAGTAGCCGTTTGAACTATCTAGCCCACTAAATCATTCAGTATGATCATGGCTGGTGCTGCATCTCAACAGCGTACTCTCATTCTCTGCTCATACTCCTTGACATCTTTTGGTTCCTATAAATCTATTTACTTCTTAAATATATGCAGTGACATGGCCTCCACATCCTCTGAGTCGAGAACTCTCTCATCTCTGTCTTAAGTAACTTACTGCATATTCTTAAACAATGACGAGTTGTTTTGGATCCCTGAAGCCTGCTTCTTATCTGGCCAGGTCTGTTAGAAATTTGTGTTTCAATGAGATCTAAATTTTCTAATAGCTGCTGAATAAAGGCCCAATCTCCTCATACGACAAACCTGCCATCCCAGGAATTAGTCTGGTGAATCATCAATGTACTCCTTCCATGGCAAGTACATCTTATCTTGAGTAAGGAAACAATAACTGTACATTATTTTCAAGATGTGTCTGCGCAGCTCCAGCAAGATTGCCTTGCTTCAGTGCACAAACTGTCATGCAATGAAGACCAACATACCAGTCGTCCTCTTGCTGCTGCACATGCATGCTTGCTTACAGTGTCCAACCTAGAAGGACACCTACGTCCCTCTGCACTTAACATTTCCAACCCTATCATGATTTAAACAAGGCTCTGTCATTCTATTTCTCCTTCCAAAGTGGACAACTTCACTTATTCATATTCAACTGTGTCTGTGATTCACTGCCTATTCACTGATTTAATTTGTCATGATGCCTCTTTACGTACTCCTTAAAACTCAATCTTCAAATGAGTTTTGCGTCACCAGCAAACTTGAAAAGATTACATTTTAATTCCTCATCTAGACTGTTGATATATATTGTGGGTAGATGGAAGCACCAAGCATCAACCCCGTGGCACCCCACTTGTTACTGCCTTCCACTGTAAAAATGACATATTCATTCCTATTCTCTGTTTCCTGACTGTTAACCAGTTCTCAATCTGTGCCAGTACATTACTACCAATCCCATATGCTTTGATGTTGCACAATGACTTCTTATGTGGGATTTTATTAAAAGTTTTTAGAAAATCCAATAAAACCACATGCACTGATCTGCCTTTACATTGGTATTTCCAATGAATTTTCCTGATGAGTGCAAAGTGAAAAGCTTCAACAAAATGTGTCTATTTTCAGTAATACTAAAGTTCTGTAAAACCTGACCACTATTTCTTATAGGGTTTGTGAGTTCTGTTCATAAAGGGTGAGGGAATGAAAGGTCCGGTGGGATTGAGGATGAAAGTGTGAGGGTGCACGAGGTTGAAGGCTAAAGAGATGTGGGAATTAGATGAGGAGGGTTTTGAAGTTTTTGGGATGACATGGTGACTCAGTAGTTAGCACTGTTACCTCACAGCACTAGGGACCCAGGTTTGATTCCACCATCAGGTGATTGTCTGTGTGGAGTTTGCACAGTCTCCCCATGTCTGCGTGGGTTTCCTCCAGGTGCTCTGGTTTCCTCTCACAGTCGAAAGATGTGTTGGTTAGGTGGATTAGCCATGGGAAATGCAGAGTTATAGGGATAGGGTAGGGGAGTGCGTCTGGGTGGCATGCTCTTTGGAGGGTCTGTGTGGACTCCAAGGGCCGAATGGCCTCCTTCCACACTGTAGCGGTTCTATGATTCGAAATAGTAAGAAGGTTTAACTGTGCATAGATGAGCCACTGATTGAATCAGAATCATAGGGCAGAGGTTTTTCAGAATGGAAGTGAGGGTTTTTAGCTGCTTCCTCTGGACTCAATCTGTCTGCAGGTCACGTAGGATCAGAATTGATAGAAAGTTTCGTGTGCAGGTGGGTTCAAATTGCTGGTGCGATCCTGATGGCAGGATTTATCCCATTTCCTGATAATACGCAGCCATTGTAAAAGCTTTTTTGATAACTCAGTTCAAAGTTATAGAGTTATATTCAATTTAGAGGTCTCATCAGAACTAAACATGCTGATATTTGTGAAAATTATGATTTTTGGTGATGCATGTTATCTTTCTCTCTGGAAAAGTGAGATAATTGTTCATTAGCATCAAAACAAATACATCAAAACTGAAGAAAGGAATATTAATTTACCTTTGTATCCAGTGGTAGAATCAAATAAACTTCAGAACAATGTAGCATGAGTAGAGTACAAAATAAAAATACCTCCACCAAGACACAGGGAAGCATCAATCTTAAAACAACACAGGTATTTTTAGTTCAATTTCTAAACTGGCTATCAAACTACAATTTGGGTTACACAACAGGCTGCTTTGTATGTCCATTTTTAAAAGGTGGGTGAAATTGTTGAAGTTAATTTAAAGTTTCAACTTCTACCTCATTAATTGATATTAATTTTGCCCACTGCCACTCCCTCCACAGCACATTTGTTGTTGAAACCCTTTACCATGTCATTGTTGCTCTCCTTAAACTTGAGGTCATCCAAATCTCTGCTGTTTGCATCCTTATAATGCCATGTCCTATTCACTTACCACTACTATGTTGGCTGATCTACAGTGGATCCAAATTAAGCAATGCCCTATTTTAAAAATTCTGATCGTACTTTTCAAAGCCTTCATTACCTCACCACGCCCTATTTCTTCCAGCCCTACAAACCTCTCAGCGATCTTCACTCGTTTGATTCTAGCCTCTTAAGTAACCTTTAGTTCAGTTTCTCCACCACTGATGGCTCTGTTGCAGCCACCATAGCACTTGAATTCCCTCCCTAAACCTCTATATTTGTAGCTTTTATGAGCTCTTTAAAATCTGCCAATTTGACCAAAGCTTTGATCATTACCCTTATATCTCACGATGTGGTCTGATAACAAATTCAGAAATGCTTATATGAAGCATTTCGGGATGTTTTACTACATTAAAGCTGCTATACAAGTGCATGTCGTTGTTGTCAATTTGAAAGCAAATTCATACTCAAATACTGAGGTTTCATCAATTGATTTGAATTTTTGGGCTTAAACTCAGAGTATTCAACTTACTTGGTCCCATGGCTGTTTGCTGAAACTAAACTCAAATTTCATTCACAGTTTTGTGCCCTTTAATGGTGGGCAGTTCTTTTCCTGCAGAATATCAACATCTACACACACCTTGCAGTTGCTCCATTACAATTTCAATAATTGAGCTTCTAATTTTTCAGCAACTTCCACTATGAGCAGTGCTGGAGAAAAACTGAAAGCAAATAAAATGATAATTGCATTGCACGATAAATAAATGCGCCATTGGGTTGTCAGGGCAAAATTGCTTAGGGTAAAATTGGATTTGTTAAAAAATGCACGCAAAGCAATAGCAGATAAGTTACCATCCTCCCAGTGAATAGCAGTTTCTAAAGTTTTCACAAAATTTTACATATGGTTTCAGTATATTTGTTAATTTATGATTCAAAATGCAATGTAATAAAAAAAATTCTTAACTTCTCAAATTCCTCTGGTTCTGTACTCAAGCATGTAACTGAGTAGTTTTCATCCTTGACGGAAGTACTTTTATTTATCTATTATACTGAAAATAGTTCCAACTCTGCAAAATCCATTTTTCTTCAAACATTTTGAAAAACATGAAACACAATTCTAAATTCACAGAATCATCCCAAAAAGGAAGTATCACATCTAGTTTCTGTACCTAACTTTAGGCAGTTTGAATATGTTAAGCTTCTAATTTCAGTGTATTGAAAACCTCAAGTCTGGACCTAATAAATGGCTTCATTCAAACCATATGACTTTGGAAATCTGTACTCATCAGTCATGGTAAGCACATGTTTGGCTTATATTAAAAGCAAAAACGTTTCATAGAAAGACCATGTTTTGAAATATGTTTGCATCAGAAGATTATGCCAATATTGTGCACACTTAAGTATATTTTATAATAATCTTTTGTTCATTTAATGTGTATTACATGTTGGATAATTGACAGCTGATATATTTGGCTGTAACTAAGATGAAGTAGGTTAGAATCTTTAACTTGCTCCCTAATGACAGGGATTTTGCACTATATACACTGCATGCTGAATTTTGTATAATATACTTGCTTCCATGTCACAGATTGTATTTTCTGTGCTATCATTTTTAACAGATTAAGAAGTATAAATCCATGTGAATGAACAATTGTATGACCTATCTATGGTAGGAAAGGTAGCAATATGATCTCTAGCCTGATTGTCAAAGCTGTGTTAGCTATCTGCTGGGCACTGGCAGAAATGTGGCAGTAGGCCTTACTGTCCTCAAGTTATGCATAGGAAAATCAGTCAAGATTCCTAACTCCGATCATTATCAGTAACATAGCAGTAGTAGAATATTTAGAGGAGTGACTAACTATGCATTTGAAAAGATAAAAATCACACAACACCAGGTTATAGTCCAACAGGTTTAGTTGGAAGCACACTAGATTTCGGAGTGTCGCTCCTTCATCAGGTGGTAGTGGAGGGCTCAATCCTAACACACAGAATTTATAGCAAAACTTTACAGTGTGATGTAGCTGAAATTATACATTGAAAAGTTGATTGTCTGTTAAGCCTTTCATCTGTTAGAATATCATGATAGTTTCACTTCTTTCATGTGTAAATCACAAAACCATACGTTGCAGGCAAGGATGCCTGGAGGCATGGTACATTGGGGAAAACGAGCAAAGGCTACAGCAACGGATGAATGGGCACTGCACAACATTCAACAGACAGGAGTGTTCCCTCCCAGCTGGGGAACACTTCAGTGGTCCAGGACACTCAGCCTTGGACCTTCAGGTGACCATCCTCCAAGATGGACTTCGGGACAGGCAGCAGCGAAATGTGGCCGAGCAGAGGCTGATAGCTAAGTTCGGTACCCATAGGGAGGGCCTCATCTGGGACCTTGGGTTCATGTCACATTACAGGTGACCACCTTTGCACTATACACACACACACCATCCTACAACTCACACACACACAGGCACGGTGGCACAGTGGTTAGCACTGCTGCCTCACAGCGCCAGAGACCCGGGTTCAATTCCCGCCTCAGGCAACTAACTGTGTGGAGTTTGCACGTTCTCCCCGTGTCTGCGTGGGTTTCCTCTGGGTGCTCCGGTTTCCTCCCACCATCCAAAGATGTGCAGGGTCAGGTGAATTGGCCATACTAAATTGCCTGTAGTGTTAGGTGAGGGGTAAATGTAGGGGTATGGGTGGGTTTCGCTTCGGCGGGTCGGTGTGAACTTGTTGGGCCGAAGGGCCTGTTTCCACACTGTACTCTAATCTAAATCTAAATCCTATACAAACAGACACACATATACACAGACACCCACACATACCCTTACAGACACACTCACTCCCACACTCATACATGCACCCCCTCACAGACTTAAGACACTCTGCACTCACCACACACACACACACACACACACTTTCTCATACTCACAACCCCCAACCCAGACAGACACAGACAAAGACCCACATGCACACATATATTTTATGGGGTGAATTTGTACTTGCGGGTTACATTGTACTTTACTCAAAAACTGCATGCATTCATGTGGAACTCTGAGCTCAAAAACAGCACGAATTCATGTAAAACTCCGTTATCTCACTTTTTAGATTAGAATCAATCTAAACATCAGGTCATAGACAGAGAACACAGGGGGCCAACACCTTCAACATATTGTCTAGCTATCACCATTGTTAACAGCTAACCTGAGAATGCAACTTTTTAAAAAAAGATTTTGTCTTTTACACATGAAAGAAGTGAAACTATCACTGTATTCTAACAGATGAAAGACTTAACAGACAATCAATTTTTTGATGTATAATTTCAGTTACATCACACTGTAAATGTTTGCTATAAATTCTGTGTGTTAGGATTGTGTCCTCCACTACCACCTGATGAAGGAGCGACGCTCCAAAAGCTAGTGTGCTTCCAATTAAACCTGTTGGACTATAACCTGGTGTTGTGTGATTTTTAACATTGTACACCCCAGTCCAACATCGGCATCTCCAAATTTTGAAAAGATAGGTTTTCACAAGGCATC
Organism: Chiloscyllium plagiosum; assembly: GCF_004010195.1. Taxonomy (NCBI): domain Eukaryota; kingdom Metazoa; phylum Chordata; class Chondrichthyes; order Orectolobiformes; family Hemiscylliidae; genus Chiloscyllium; species Chiloscyllium plagiosum. The sequence continues at coordinate 26,936,062 of NC_057731.1, read as the reverse complement.
TGAAGGAGGGGACAGAGGTCATCAAGGTGAAAAATGATCAAGTATCTTAGGCCAAGATGTAAACAGCTCCATCACTCAAGTTTAACTGAAAGAAGGAAGAGCAGATGCAAAGAAGGCTTGACAAGCAGGTTAAGCAGAAGGAGAATGAAGAGGCAGAGAGGATCCTGGCAAAAGAAAGGTTTAATTGACAGACAGAGCTGGGTTGTCAAATATGTTTCCTTCTCCATTCTTACTCTTGAGGAAAAAGTGAAGACAAAGCAAACTCAGTGATAATGCAGAAAGCATTTACACAAAGGTAACAATTTTCTATTGCATACAAATTCAGGTGGTGATGCCTGTAAATAGACAAAGGCTGCAATTACATTTTTATTTTAAATCTTTCATGGGAACTAAGTGCCACTGACTGAGCCATGTCCCTAATTGTCCCAGATAGCCTTTGACCTCTATCCAGTGCAAGTAAAATCAATAATCGTATTACAAAGGGAATTCCAGGATTTTGATTCCATTGTCAGGGAAGGAACAGAGATGTGTTTCTGAGTCAAGATAATGTGTGACTTGGTGGGGAACTTCAAGTTGGTGGTAATAAATCTGATGCCCTTGTCCTTCTAGCTGATAGAGGTCGTGTCTTTGGAAGGTGCTGTCGAAGAAATTTAGTGAGTTGCTGCAATGCCTTTTGCATATGACACACACTAATACACTATGCACGTGTGGAGAGAATGAATGCTGAAGTTAGTGGATAGAGTTGCAGCCAAGTGAGCTGTTTTATCCTTGATTGTGTGGGACTTCTCAGGTTGCTCGGTTGTTGCATTCGGAGGTGTAAACTTTTGACATGTAAATAAACACTTAGAAAAGTTTCTGAAGACTCGTTCCAGTTCTGTCCTTCACTAACTAACTTTCTGGAATATCAATAATCTCCAATTACCATGACAGTATGTTTTTAAATGGAAAACTTGTAAAACAAAACCAATGGATACTTGAATCTTCACTCCTGCCAATAAAGCCCAGAACTTAACAAGTAACATATCAGAAAAACACATGCATTTTGTGTGCAACATTTTGACTTATTAGGGCAATGGACAGAGAATTATTAGCAGCACATCCACTATCGTAGTCTGTTTTGCCTCAGAAGACTCCACAGGAGGCAAACAGTCTCAGAAATTATTGCTGGTAGACTAAAATGTACATCCATACACAAGGTTTAATGCAAATTGGGTTTCGTGCCTCACCTGCATAAAGGCATCAAGTTGCAGACACCAATTAGGCATCTTACTGTTCCTGATGCAGAGGCTCAAGAAACTCACCTGCTGCAACACTGAGCAAGTATACAGGCAAGGGGGAAAGTGAGTTGGGGTCAGAGGGCTTAGATCAACAGTAGTTTTGTGGAATGAATATAAGCACATTTGCTCTTTTTCTCTCTCTCCATTTCTCTCTGTTTCTTCAGGTACCATGCTGGACTTCCATAGTGTTTATGCTAGTCCATGATTATGCTTGCAAAAGTACTGTAGTAGTTTGCCAATATTTCTGCAGCATGGCAATCCAAAGAACTCTCCTATTCTTCAGGCAAAATGGAAAAAATTACAGGTTGGAAATCATTCTGTTTGGCCACATGATACACAATAGTATTATGGCCATTAAGTTCTCGGTGTGATGGAAATTGAAAGCATTAGCCTCTGAGGCATGGATACTACCTCAAGCACCACAAAACATTCCTGTTACCTCCACATAAGCATTAAGTTAATAAAAGGTCAGCTACCTTTTTGTAGGTGGCTTCCAACAGTTTGTTTAAAAACCACTGGTGATGTTGTTGTAGAACTAGAAAAGCTGTGTGAAGTATGTGTGGTTTATAATCAATTTTGTACAAGGGTTTATAATAGATTTACAGACCCTGATTGGCATATTTGATGTGGCTAAGATCTGTCTGGTACCCTGGACAGTTCCAGGGACGATTATTGCCCAGACCTGGTATTAACTAATTTTCAAAAGAACAAACTCTATGGCATCCAATTTTTCCTGCAATGCTCAGGTTCCTTTTGGTTGCTGGGATACAGCTTACAGAAGGGATAAATTGTGTTATATTTACTGGGTACCATGGTTGCGAGACACTTTACATGAAAACAAGTTTCATCTCTACACTATCAACAACTTGGAATTATATTCTGCCTCATGGAATCACTGTTGTTAACAGTTGAGGAATGAATATAAATTTTATAACGTATGACATATAACAAAATACTATATAGGAAACATTGTGAACCCGTGCAAGTAGAAACTCAAAATGTGAAATAGTAGCAATGCAAAGTATGAATTCTGAAAAATAATATCTGTCTCGGACATTGCGTTCTAGGGTTTTTAATAAACAACAGATTTTAACTCTGTTAAACAGCACTTAATACTGTTGCCACAGCTCCATGAGGCCAATAATGCGAGCCATGATGATGCCAAACCACCCTGTATTGTTGATTTCTCTATTTACTGCCCAATGCACTAATGTACAAATGAACTGTGCTCAAAGCTAAGGTCCTAAATTTTATGTAAACAAGGGAAAACTCGGTAGCAGATCTTCGTTGCCTGACGATTGCCATGGATGCTTAATGTTGTTTCAAATAGTTGTTCTAAGAGTTGATATGGGATAATGTTTGTCTTGATTCAGACAATGGGTTCCTAATATAAAATTCCACTTACTACCTGCTGATTTATTTCCAAACATATGATAGGTTCTTTCATGCAGAGGAGAAAGTGAGGTCTGCAGATGCTGGAGATCAGAGCTGAAAATGTGTTGCTGGAAAAGCGCAGCAGGTCAGGCAGCATCCAGGAACAGGAGAATCGACGTTTCGGGCATAAGCCCTTCTTCAGGAATGAGGAAAGTTTGTCCAACAGGCTAAGATAAAAGGTAGGGAGGAGGGACTTGGGGGAGGG